>NC_051291.1:6581146-6791146 GCF_015220745.1 Sebastes umbrosus
TCTTAATGGACTGCTGAGTGAGTGACCTTGATTCCTAATGTACTCTCACACACACACACACACACGCACACGCACGCACGCACACAATGCATTGACTTCCATTCATTCCCCGAAGGCTCAGCCCAACCTGAACCTAGAGAGAGATGGGACAACCGCTGGACAACAGCTGTACTGAAGACAAACTGGAAGACACAAATTTATCCTATTAAATAGACAAAAAGTCTGCAGTACACTGGTTCAGAGTCAACGCACTAGTAACCGTGTATATAATAGAAATAATAATCATTAATACGGATAGGATAGGGATGATAAGGACTAGAATAATTTTATTTTAAAAATGCATTGATTTATTGACATTAATATCACATTTTTGTCTTTAATTCCTAGAGATATATCACAATAATTCCTAATTAATAATATAATAAGTATAGAGAAAGATAATTTTCTTTGACACACAAATATGTTTAACATATTGGTAAACCAATAATCTGTCTAAACAACTGAGAAGTTGATAAATTGATTAGACGATCAACAGAAATTTAAACAATGCTGTGCATCAAATTTATATTTATTTATCTATCAAGTCAGTTATTTATTAAAAAGACATTTGAAGATGACACATTTAAGATTGATTGTTTTTTTATTGAAATTTCTAAAAAAAATATTGATGATATATAATCAATATTTGCAGCCATAAATCGAACTCTTGCTCTTTGATGTTTGGACTGTTAGTCAGACTAAATGTTAAACAACAACAAACATCCTCTCTACTCGCAGCTGAAAACCTCAGGTGGGCAGAAAAAAATACTTCTACAGACACAGAGATATCAAAAATACTACTACTAGAAAAAGAAAAATCAATATGTGTCAACCTCTGAACACAGACAACAAGGAGGGAGAGTGAAGAAGAGGGGATGTGAAGAGGAGAGGACAGAGCTGCAGCCATGAAACCCACCACCATAAACTGAGTCCTAATCCTAATCCTCAGGCCTCGCTCACATGGATTAAAATAAACACGCTGCCC
Organism: Sebastes umbrosus; assembly: GCF_015220745.1. Lineage (NCBI taxonomy): Eukaryota > Metazoa > Chordata > Actinopteri > Perciformes > Sebastidae > Sebastes > Sebastes umbrosus. The sequence continues at coordinate 6,582,171 of NC_051291.1, forward strand.
TTTGTCTGCCGGGAGCTCCAAGACTCAACATTTACAGAGAAATGCTTCAGCTACCGACTCCGCACACTGAGCATACAGTCTCATAGGGAACGACTGTTTTAGCATTATTACCTGCACAGTGCAAGTAATAATAGACAAATATATGTGTGCACTCTTCCCAATTTGTCATGCAACTGCTGCACAGCAACGTCCCTCTGGAGAAATAAAGTTTTATCTCATCTTATCTTCAAAATGCACAAATAAGATATTTCACAACATAGAGAGTAAATTCAGGCAAATACAAACGATGTACAACGCAGGGAGTTTAAAGTGGATCTGGATGCAGTGAGGTGAAAAATGTAATGTAAGCTCTGAGGATAATGCAACTATACTGCAGGTGCTGCTTTTGGGCATATTTAGTGTTAAGCCCGTCATTTTTAAAACAGCACCTAACGGTTATTTTTTTTCATCATTTGATCTGTTGGTTTTTTGTTTTTTTCTTAACTGTGTGATCTATGAAAAGTCAAGAAAATGGTAAAATCACCTGAAATTCAAGCTGTTTATTTTGTCCGACCAATAGTCCAAAACTCTGAAAAAAAACTAAGAAAAGAAGAAACGGTTTTGATGCCCCAAGTTCGGCATTTTGGCCCTCACCATCATGGTTTTCGGCTGTCGCCATCTTGGTTTTTGGTCGTCCTCCATCTTGGTTTTTCACCATCGCCATCTTGGTTTTTGGCCGTCGCCATCTTCGTTTTTCACCTTCACCATCCTGGTTTTTGTTCGTCGCTATCCTGGTTTTGGCCTTCGCCATCTTGGTTTTTCACTGTCGCCATCTTGTTTTTTGTTGAGTTTGGAGCGTTATTTAACCTCCTTCATGACATGCTAGTATGACATGGTTGGTACCAATGGATTCATTAGGTTTTGTAGTTTCATATGATACCAGTATCTTCACTTTAGCTTTAAAACTGAGCCGCTACAACCAAACTTTAACTTAACGTTAACTTTGACAGCCCTAATCCTGATGTGTGAAATCGATGGCGTTCCCCTTTAATCGACTCTCTCTGCTCCATTTAGTTTAAAGCAAAGTAGAAAACTATTTACTTGGTTGTTCCCATCAGAGGACATTTGCATAAAGTCAAACTTTCTCCTCCACGTCGTGCTGACTGAGTCTTTGAATAATAAAGTTAAATTCACACTGACTGGCGTCCTGCTGCCTCCAGTCTTTGACTCCACATGTGTGAAAAAGAGGGTTTAAAGTGGACTTTGAGTCAACCAAGGACAGCCGGCAACGTACCGCTAACACTCAGTTTCTACTTTACTCAACCTCAGAGAGAAAAACAGTTATCTTAAGACTGCAGCTGGCAAACAAACACACAAACACACACACACACACACACACACACACACACACAAACAAACACACTATACGTCTGTGAGCTTCTTAAGGACAATAACGGATCAAACAGAAACTAGTGGAAATACTCTCTACTGTCTCTCTGCAGGTTTCAGTGTCAGACCAACTGTTAGAGACACACTGAGACATCATGTGTGCGCGCGTGTGTGTGTGTGTGTGTCTGTTAGTGTATTAATAAGTGTGTAAGTGTTGTGTGGTAGTGTGTCCATGCTGGGCTTATCCAAGTAGAAAATGAGTGTATGTGTTTGATGCCAGCAGCTTGGCGGTCCACCTGGACGCCGCCCAGGGCTGTGTGTGTGTGTGTGTGTTTGTGTGTGTGTGTGTGTGTGTGTGTGTGCGTGTGTGTGTAACAGATGACAGTAAAAGCTGATCCTAAATCTGTTTCCGGTTGAAAGATTCGAGGTAAATTCAGTTTCATTTTAACAATCTGGCTCCTGTTTCTCCCGATGACGTTTCACTCAGCAGCTTCATTAGATGCGTTAGTTTCCATCCACCTGATTTTATGCACATTTTTATTTTGCGCATAAAAAAAGTCAGTGGAACCGCCGAATTAAATTACTGCCTTGCGGTTGTACGCCTCCACCAACCAGTCAAGTGTCAGTTTACATCCATGTCTGTCCAAAATGTCATCACTTCATAATTTTATCCTGTTAGACATTTGTGTAAAATTGTCCTAATTAGCATATGAATTCTTGAATTATGGCTCCGCCGGTCCCCACTGGGAGACACCAACACCACGCTGCTGGAGGCTATATTGCTGGGCCCGCTTGAGAAAAGGGAGGCACGGGAGAACCAGAACCAGGACTGAGCGGGGCAGGCTGTCAGACCCTGCTGCAGTAAAATGAGAGGTTTTCTAAAGGGAGTCTGGTGCACGGAAACCTCGTAGTAACTTTACTTATGTAAAAGATGTCAGTACTTCTTCTTCCGCCACTGACGGTTATAGCAGTACATTATTTCCCATGATGCATCTTCAACCACCATATATTTATGTAATATTCAGGTGTCCATGTACTTTTGGCCATGTAGGCAGCGCTGCAAGAACTAGCACAGTGTTACCTTAATACAACACTTAAAAAAAAACACATTTAAATGGATAAAGTCACGAGTGATACACACACACACACACACACACACACACAGTCAGCAGTTTGTTCCACAGAGTCATGGTGAGAGAGAGAGTCTCTGGGTAAAATGTGTCAGAGACGATAGGGATAATACATTAAGCTGGATGCACACACACACACACACACACACACACACACACACACACACAATGTATATAGATGTTTTGGTTTGTTTCCATTCTGTCTGTTATGAGAAGACCGAATCCTCTGAATTGAAGTTGAAACAACGCTTTACTGTCTTCACCTCCAGTTTCATGAAATCACTGAGCCTTTTTTCAACAATGAAACTGTATGTTTGTGTTTTTAATGTAATGTACATCTTCAAATGAGGATTTTCTGCATCCAGAAGCTGACAGATGACGGTGGTGAGAAGTAACAGAGGCTAACAATTTAGCAAGCTAATGACAGAGGAAAAAGATGAAGTCGTTGGGAATAACATTTCCCTTAAACATATTATAAAATTACGAAGAAAAACAATATACGACTAAAATTACAATATATTAACTTATGTACCAAAAGATTTACTTCCAAGTAGTATCAAGGAGACCGCTGGTCATGCCCATGTTCACAACGTTCAGTGTCATTTTCACTATACAAACGTAGTGGTTTCAAGCCCAACGATGTAGTTCTTTCCTAAACCTAACTATAGTGGTTTGTTACCTGAATCTAAAGCGATGCCGAGAGGCGTGACAAAGCGGCAGCATATGTAACGGGTTGGGATGAGAGCGTGTTGCAGCTGCTATGTGAAGGTAAATCTGCAGTAATACCTGTTAGACTCACACGCAGCCATCTCCATTCACTGACTTTAATATCACAACTGGTTATTAGATCAATAATGAGCACTAATGCTTCTAATTTAACTCTTGATGTGCTACAATATATTCATATTACAGACATATATACATTTCCCCTCTTTTAAAAGTATATTTGATCACATTGTATCAAGATGTGTCCCTGTTCTGAACTCAACTCTGATAAATGCAGTATAATGTACATTTCCTCAGAGTCTGCACTTTCTCTGCTTAGCAAAAACTGTATTCATTCACAACAATTCACTAAACTATTTTCTTCAATCATTATGAAGTTACTCTCTATGAAACACATCCTGCAGATGATTCAAATTAAAAGCTAAATAATTACCAGTAAATAATGCTAATAATAAAAATAATCATGAAGGTCACATGGTTTTTACTGCAAATAAATCATTGTTTATTATAGAACAGGCTCATACGTATGTATATATATATATATATAAAATAAATAATATATATATTATGTAACATTGATCGTTTTATTGATCAGCTTCAGTGTTGTTTAAATCCCAACGTAAACAGATACCAGTACTTCTAGTTTATAGCCACCATAATGTCATACGGGTGTATTTATACTGTATACATTTATTCAGAGGGACAGACATATTGAAATTTAATTTACTTTATTTATAGTTTATTTGATTTTTAATAAAAAAAAATTTAATATATATATAGTATATAGTATATATATATATATATATATATATATACTATATACATATACAGTATATATATTGTGGGAGAAACCTGAGCACCAGGAGAAAACCCACACAGACACAGTGACACAATCACTGAGCCACTGTGCCGCCCTTAAAGAGAAACAGACAGGAGTACTGACACCGGAGCAATGGATCGCCACCAAAATCTAATGGATTGTTCATTGTGCCACACCCCACCACTCCAAAAAAAATTTCATTCAAATCCATCACGGACTTTTGGAGTTATCCTGCAAATGGACAAACCAACAACCAAACCAACGCCGGTGAAAACTTAACCTCCTTCCTAGGCCTTCGGCCTTGGCAGAGGTACATTTTTGGTAGTAATTTAGAGTGTCCAATTAGCCTAATGCATAACTTGTTATTGTGGGAGAAACCTGAGCACCAGGAGAAAACCCACACAGACACAGTGACACAATCATTGAGCCACTGTGCCGCCCATAAAGAGAAACAGACAGCAGCAACGACACCAGAGCAATGGATATTCATGAAGGTGGAGACGTAGAAGGTGATGGGGGTGAGGGGGATGTTGCGGAGTTATTAAAATAAATTCCCGAGGCTGGCTCAACCAACAAACAAACCAACAAACAAACCAACAAACAAACCAACAAAAAAAACAACAACAAAAACAACAAACAAACCAACGCCGGTGAAAACATAACCTCCTTCCTAGGCATTCGGCCTTGGCGGAGGTAGGACGTGGACAGACGTGCAATAGATGTCGAGTGTACAGAGTAACAGCATAAAGGTAGTTGAGAGATGAAGGTGAGGTAGATGAGGAGGGAGGTGGGGTGGAGACGTAGAGGGTGACTGAAGTTTTGTTTCATACTATAAATTACCACCAAAATTATTACAAAAATATTTGTCCAATTAGCCTATTGCATAACTTTTTATTGTGGGAGAAACCTGAGCACCAGGAGAAAACCCACACAGACACAGTGACACAATCACTGAGCCACCATAACAGACTACAAAACCCTAATACCCAAATTATCCAGGTGGTACATCAAGCCCAAAATATAGAACATCAAACCCTCATTCCTCATTCTACCCCCAGTGTTAGGGTTAGGGTTCTTCTTCTGCTTTGTCTCCTCCTTTTTAACCTCAGATTTGTGCTTTGTCTCATCACATGTTATCGCAATGTGATGGCATGACAGGCATTGTTAGAGAGATATATTCCATCCCAGCAACAACATCCAACACACACACACACACAGAGTCAGGTCTGCTTCAGTAATCCTGAGGACAAAGATGAGCAGAGTTCTGACATCAGCACCTCTTAAAGCACAGTCAGTGTCTGTTAGTGTGTGTGTGTGTGTGTGAGTGGTTTGTCACGCTGTGTGTTACAGTGTGTCTTAAGTGTGCGTGTGTGTGTCTTAGTGTGTGTGTGTGTGTTTGAGCCATTTTCTCTGCTTCCAAGTCAAAAGCTTAAAACGGTGGATGATGTCATGCTGTGATACACACACACACACACACACACCCACACACACACACACACACACACACAATGTGCGTCACCGTCTATTTAAAAAACATGATTTTTATTGGTTTTTACTGAATTTATATCTTAAATGTGACTTAACACTCAGCTGCCACTTTATTGGGTACACCTGCACAGTCTAATACAACTGCTGTGATATAAAGTTTACTGTTATGATGCCTATAATGTTACATTTTTAATTGAGACTGTCATAAAGTTGTTAATTAAATTAAATGTTTTAACACTGAGATCATTAGTTAGTGGTGGTCTTGTACTGGACTGCATTATATTCATATTCTGACCCCTTCAATTATGTACATACGAAGGACTAAACATTACAAACTCCTGTAAATATGATGCATTATCAGCTCCACAACACCTTTAACTATGACCGCAATAATGAATGTTTATGACATTAAATTAATATAATAAAAAAAAGACAGATAGCTGAAGTCTTTGGGGTTTGTTCTGTTTGTTTTTCTCTCTTTTTTTAGTGTGTTTGTGTTGTTGTATTATGGTATGTTTTCAATGTATGTATGTTTGTATGTATGTAAATGTGTACGTATGAGTGTAAATGTATGAGTGCATGTGTGTATATTAGGGCTGTCCTACATGGGACTGATACAAATAACTGATTTATTGTTAAAGTAGCAGATGGACATTTGGAGAATAAACTAAAAGATTAATTTAAAAAAGAATTGACAGGCTATCCAACATAAAAATGTCCGTACGAATCAAGCATAATGAACCAGGCTGCAGCCGTCAACGTGTGATGAAGGTGAGTTTATTTGTGAGGACGTTTAGAGCGAAGGACTCTGGTGTTGATCAGCAGACAGCAGAGGTCTGGCTCCAGATCAGGGTCTCACTGAGGCCTGAAGGCAGCCAGGTGCTGGTCCCTTCTGGACTCGCCAGGAGAGAAATCAGGGTCATGAACCTGTAAAACGTCGCCTGTAGTGTTTGTGTTTTCCTCAACAGGTTTATAAAGCAGCGTTGTGAAGCCTGCTGGAGTTTAAGCTCAACTCGTCATCTTGTCACTGGAGCCAGAAAATACTAATCTGAGCAAATTGTGGATAAATGCGACTAATTTGAATATATTCATGACTTCCTGTTAAATTTTTGTAGCTGCCATTTTCCCTCCTACAACTCCCTCTGCACCGGGAGTGAGGAGGTGACATCTTTTTAGTCATTCATTCATCTTGTTAACAGTTAATCAGTGCTGGAATAAGTAATCCTATATGGAGGACAGAACCTGCCAAAATAAAAGAATAAATAAATGACTCGATAAATGAATAAAAATGTATAACATATAACCACAGTGCAAATAAGTAAATACAATAAGTAAATATCACTGCATTTAAAGCCCATTGAGACGCTGTGATATTTGGCTATATATAAATATACATGTTACTATACAATAGTAGAGCATGTCTCTTATTTGTGTATCTATTATTTAGCTACCTGTCATCTATTTTTACTCCTGTGCCGCTAGTTGTCTGATCTCTCTTCTACTCTATTCTCTCCTTGAACCACCATGTTTCTCTGCGTGGCTCCGACTATTTAACATTTTAATATATTGTTATTTTGCAGTCGCCCCGCTGTGAAGCGCTGTGACCACCGTTTAGCTGGAAGCTGTACACCTGAGGATTATATTATTATCTCTGCATGAGAACCACAGACAGGTTCACAACACAACATGGTTAGATTCTTTATATATAAACGCCTCTGAGGCTGAAAACATCCTCCCACTTAATACCGGAATATACTGGAAACCATGCTTCTAATCCCTCTGACGGCGTGGTAATAGAGCTGAAACTATTAGTCAATCGACAGAAAATTAATCGCCGACTATTTTTAAATGTATTAATAATTTTCAGTGGTTTAATCAAGCAAAAAAAGACAATTAGTTTCTGGCTCCAGCTTCTCAGAGGTGACAATTTGCAGTTTTTTGTGTGTTGTATATTCTTGTAAACTGAAACAAGACATCACGTCGGGCATTTTTCACTATTCTCTGACATTTTGTAGAATAAACGATTAATCAGTTAATTGAAAAATCAACAAAAAGATTGATGGACAGTGAAAATAATAAGGCTGTCAAAGTTAACGCGATAATAACGCGTTAAAACAAATTTTATTTTAACACCACTAATTTCTTTAACGCATTAACGCGACTTGCGATTTTTAAGTTGTAGTGGAAACAAGAAACAAGATATTAATAAGTTAATTGATTTCCAATAACAAATATATACATACATTTGCATAAAGCAGCATATTTGTCCACTCCCGTGTTGATAAGAGTATCAAATACTAGACAAATCTACCTTTAAGGTACATTTTGAACAGTTAAAAAATTTGTTAATTTGTGATTAATCATGATTAACTATGGACAATCATGTGATTAATCACAATTAACTATTTTAATTGATTGACAGCCCCAATAAAAAATAAAGATTAGCAAATCCAAATCTTTAAACAATGCCAAAAGTAAACAAGTTAACAGTAGTGATAATCATAAAAAACAGGTTCAATAACGGTAAGGTGCAAACAAAGAACGTATATTGCTGAGAAGTGAAAGTAGTTTGTTCCATTGTAACGTCAGCGCCCAGCAGCAGAGCTACACTTCCGCCATTTTGGACTGAAAGCGACTACCGGACGTCAGTAAAACGTCAGCCTACAAAAGTAAAACTAAATAATTTCTATTCTATTGTCATATTCTACTGAAATGTCCTGTGCTGAACAATAAAATATTATAAATATAATAAACATTTTGGCTGTTGTTGTAAAAAGTCAAGTCTCTTTGCTTCTATTTTCTTTGCTGCAAATCCAAAATATGATGGTAGTTAAAAATTAATTCTCACATTTTTAAGCTTACAACTGAATGAGGAATCATTTGTCAATTTCTCTCACCAAGAAAATGTCATTTGAAATGTTGCTGCTTTCAGGAAATCCTTATTTACTTATTTATCCATCAAAAACTAAATATATATATAAGAGTTTTAAAAGGCTGGAAGCAGACAACATGTCTCTGGTGTTCCTTTAAAGAGGAGAATGTGTCCTCATTCTGCGGTGGCAGTCATGTAGAGTTTGTAAACCTTTTAAATGTGAGCTAAAAATGGTTTGCTGAATCTGACACCACGTGTAGAAGGAGGATAACTACTGTACGCCTGGTGCAGTTTAGGTGAGCGCTGACACGTCTGTTCTTATCCATTTATCTGCGTCTCTCTCAGTAGATTCACATTTTAATACAAGATAAGAGAGAAAATAGGGCTCATAAATACTGTTGAATCATGTTTAAAATCTACTTTACTGCACGCTGGACTGAAAACGTCTCGTACATGTTGGATATGTATAATAATAATAGGACTATTTTCACACTTCCTCTATTAAAATGAAAATTATTTAATCAATTAATCATCTATAATGTCAATACATGTTGAAAAAATGTATGTTACAATTCCCCAAAGCCCAAACATGCATATTCAAGTGTCTTGTTTTGCGATCAACAGTTCAAACCGTTGAACAGTTCAAACCCAATCAACAGTTCAAACCCAAATATATTAAGTTTAATATCAATAAAAACAGCAAATATTCACATTTAGTACGCTGGAAACAGAGAATTGTTTGGCATTTTAACTTTTTAACAACAGTTGCCAATAAATTTTCTGGTGATCAACTACAATCATTTTAGCTCCAAACAATTAATTATATTTCTAAATCTGATTTTTTTTTTATGAAACAGCTTGTTTATTGGATTGGAAATATAAACATGTATGCAAAAATTATATATGAGAAACTAATAGGGGCTATTACACCAAAAGCACTACATCTTTCCATGGTTTACTCCACAAATCAGTATCATACAAAATATCATATTACACTATAATAAGGCTGCAACTAAAGATTATGTTAATTATTTATAAATCTGACCATTATTTTGTTGATTAATTGTCTTTAAAATGTCAAAAAATAGTGATTAAATGCTCATCACACTGTCCTCAAATCTCCCAAATTCCTTGTTTTGTCTAAATTATTCAATATACAGTGATATAAAACAGAGAAAAACTCCTATTAGAGAAGCTGTAACTGACTTCTGACTAATCGCTTCAGTTAAACAAACAGTGAGTCTGTTGCTGCAATTAATAATTAAGTATGTTTCAGATTTGTATCATAAATAGCTCATATTTCAAGGATTTCATGAATGTCTAAATGTGAAACACAGAAAGTCAATTTATCTTTGATAAAAAACATCTTGTTCATGGGATTTAATGATCAAAGCAGAAGCCACAACTAAGTGGGAAACCAATACACTTTTTCCAACAAAATTGTTTTTTATATCTGTTATTTATTCAGTCTCTTTTCCAAACTCGGTGCTGACTAATTTGGAGCGATGTTCGAGCGCTGCATGGATGGAGATGAACGTAATTTGTGACTGAGATGGCAAAGAAAGCGCCGGAAAAAGGTTGAAAATGAGCGTGTCCACCCGGGTTTCATGTTTCATTGCCGATCGGAGCTGGAGCCGATAAATACCTGTGACTACTGAAGAGTTATTTGTCCTGGGAATGAATCCTGATTGTAACCTTTCCCACTACCACTAGAGTGAAGATACTTGTATCATATGAAACTAAAAAAACCTAAGGAATCCACTGGTACCAACCATGTCATACTAGCTTGTCAAGATATGTGAATGAAAATGGGTTCTATGGGTACCATCGAGTCTACCCTTTACAGCCATGCCCACTTTATGATAATCACATGCAGTTTGGGGCAAGTCATAGTCAAGTCAGCACACTGACACACTGACAGCTGTTGTTGCCTGTTGGGCTGCAGTTTGCCATGTTATGATTTCAGCATATTTTTTATGCTAAATGCAGTACCTGTGAGGGTTTCTGGACAATATTTGTCATTTTTTTGTGTTGTTAATTGATTTCCAATAATAAATATATACATAAATTTGCATAAAGCAAGCATATTTGTCCACTCCCATGTTGATAAGAGTATTAAATACTTGACAAATCTCCCTTTAAGGTACATTTTGAACAGATAAAAAAATGTGCGAATAATTTATAATTACTCGCTATTAAATATTTTAATCAATTGACAGCCCTAATTATAACTATAATTATTATTATTTGTTGATTGTAATTAGTCTTAATATTCTGAATCTGTAAAGTAACTGATGTTAAAGTGCATATATACAGTGCAAGTATAAAGTAGCATAAAATGGAAATACTCAAGCAAAGTACCTCAAAATTGTATTTAGTAAATACTTAGTTACTGATACACACAAAACAATATTATACTAGTACTACACCACAAAATAATCCACTACTAAAGCACCACACCACACCACACCACACCACAACAGTACCGTGTTATTTCAATGGAGGGGTGTTATGAAAACAAATGGCAACCAGAAAACGTTAGATTTTAACGGTAGTGAGACAACCTTACCAACACATAACAGATGTAACTCACGCTCTGTCTTTTATTGACTTCTCTACTTCATGGTATGTTTTTTGTTGGTTTTCATCATCTTTCATCATCATTTGATATTGCAATATATTGTTATCAATTGTTTTTTATTTGTTTGTTTGATTGATTTACTGACACAACAAATTATTTTCTTTTTAAATATCTATATATTGTAATTTGCTTAATGAATTGTATATATGTATATATATGTTTTTATTTTTTATTTTTTTTAAATGTATTATTGAATTGACGCTTTGGCAATATTGTTCACCTGACAGTTATGCCAATAAAGCATATTGAATTGAATTGAATTGAATTGAGAGCAGAAACCAGTGGTCATCGGTGTGTCCAGGTCTGCTAATACCTCACCTGTCAATGTTGAATCCAACCGTCACCATCAGTCTATCACACATATTTACTACTTAAAGGCTACATACCTTTGTTTTTTGTAATGTTCAAATGTATTAATAAAGGAGTGTGTGTTGAATAACATGGGATTTATTGTTTTTGTTGGGTTTTTTTACCATGGTATCGAATTGGTATCGAGAATCGTGTAAATTCACTGGTATTGGTATCGACTATACGATAAGAGAACTACACCACAAAATAATCCACTACTACAGCACCACACTACACCATTACCGTGTTATCTCAATGGGGGGGGTGTTTTGAAAACACTGGCAACCAGAAAACGTTAGATTTTAACGGTAGTGAGAGCAGAAACCGGTGGTCATTTGTGTGTACTAACACCTCACCTGTCACATATGTAATCCAACCATCATCATCATCATCAGTCCATCACACCTGACTGACCCTCCAGCGTCACAGAAAACCTCAGGGTCACACATTTCACTGTAACACCGGTAAAACACCGGAGCTGCTACCGTCCGCAGCCCAGTGACGGTGGTCGTTACACACACACACACGCGCACACAAGGGCAGACCCTCTGGTTGACCAGCACCAGGTTTAACCGTTGGTCGACCGTTGGTCAGCCGTTGGTTAACCGTTGGTCAGCCGTTGGTTAGCAGCCCCTTGCTAACTCCGCTCCGCTGCTCGTCTGCTCGGTAACCGGTAACCCGGTGTTAATGATGAGCACGTTAGTAGCCTCTCTTAACGTGAAATCACCGTAACGTCACTGTAACCTCACCCCCGTTGCGTCAGATTAACACGAGACAACACACACACACACTCACATTCACACGGTATCAGTTACCAACTTTCTACTAATCTCAACGTCTGTCTGTCTTGCGCGAGCTCTAACCGGCGATAATTAGCTAGTACACGCGCTCACACACGCGCACACACACACACACACACACAGGTATGTACCAACACACACACACACACACACATACACACTCGCCGGGTTGGGATCCGGTCTTACCTCCCTCCTGGTCCGGTTGGAGACAGGCCGGGATGTTCTTCTTCCAGCCGGGCATGATGCACCTCAGGGCGGATAGGGAGTCCAGGGCGGCCCGCTAGCAGACACACACCACCAGCAGCGGGAGCAGCAACATGGCTAGTTAGCTTTAGCTTACACTACATAGATATCCACCTCTCTCCCTCTCTCTACCTCTCTCTCTCTAACCCCTCTCTCTCTCTCTCTACCCCTCTCTCTCTCTCTCTCTCTCTCTCTTCTTCTTATCTTTGTCTATGTCTCTCGACCCCCTCCCCCTCCCGTAACTCTACCCCCGGAGCCTCGTTCTGCTCTCTGAGGAGTGGGAGAGCGACCTAGAGTAGTAAGAGAGAGAGAGAGAGAGAGGGTGACGTGATGACCGTGGAGGAGCCCGCGAGGAGGCAGACGGGGTTCTATTCGAACGTTAGAACCTCAGAATTCCATTGCTTCGCTTCTCGACACATTCCAGAATGTTGCTATTTTTTTGCAGCCATTTAAAAGTGTTTTGTCCGGCAAAGCACCAGCACACCAGCAGTGAGCACGCGCCTCCCGCCTTCATTCATTCATAGCAGAAAGAGAGAGAGAGTGTGTGTGTGTGTGTGTGGTGGTAGAGAGACATGATAAAGCTCCCCTCAGCTAAAAGAAGCTTCCCCAGCAGCCCATACAAGATGAAGATTTATGGATTCATTTAAAAGTGTTCAAACAATGACACTGACACAGATAAATCTAAGGAGCTTTAAAAAATACTTAGTCATAGTTTAACCCCTTCTGTGACCGAGCACTCTGTAGCCTCATCATAAGGCTTGCATCATAAAAATATATATCTAAACCAAGATGGTATACGGAAATTATGTGTCCGTGCTGAACCAAAATTTTAAGTAAGGGATTATGTACAGCAAGCCAACCCTTCAGGGAGATTATTTCGCAGCAACGACCTGCTATGACTGTACATTACCCTGCTTATTACACGACTTACTTAAGACATCAATAATTTGACACAAAAATGGTCCTCCAGGATCCGAAATCAGAACTCCGCCCATACCAACGGTCTGCTATACATAGCAACGGTCTGTTATAAAGAAATAACAGACCATAGAACACCTTATTTGACCAATCAGAATTGAGTATTCAACAAAGCCGTGTAATAAAATGTGTTAACTACGGCTGTCAACTGGTTAAAATAGTTAATCGTGATTAATCACACATTTTTTTGAACATCTGTTCAAAATGTACCTTAAAGGGAGATTTTCCACTCCACAAAACACATACTCTCTTTTAATTCCTGATTATATTTGTTTTAGGGCTGTCAATCCATAAAAAATGTAATTGCAATTAATCGCATGATTGTTCATAGTTCATCGTGATTAATCCCATATTTTCTATCTGTTGAAAATGTACCTTAATGGGAGCTTTGTCAAGTATTTCATACTCTTATCAACATGGGAGTGGGCAAATATGCTGCTTTATGCAAATGTATGTATATATTTATTATTGGAAATCAATTAACAACACAAAACAATGACAAATATTGTCCAGAAACCCTCACAGGTACTGCATTTAGCATAGAAAATATGCTCAAATCATAACATGGCAAACTGCAGCCCAACAGGCAACAACAGCTGTCAGTGTGTCAGTCTGCTGACTTGACTATGACTTGCCCCAGACTGCATGTGATTTTCATAAACACGGCATGTCTGTAAAGGAGAGACTTGTGGGTACCCATAGAACCCATTTTCATTCATGTATCTGGAGGTCAGAGGTCAAGGGACCCTTTTGAAAATGGACATGACAGTTTTTCCTCACCAAAATCTAGAGTAGGTTTGGAAAGTGGACAGCTAGTTAGCTTAGTTTATCATTAAAAGGCTTGAAACAGCAAGCCTACCAGCACCTTTAAACCTCGCTAATTACCCAGGATGTGAAGCCGCAGGGTGTCCAGCTGTTTTAATGTAGCTCAGTATTAACAGTATTTACACACATGCAGATATTTATGTGCCCTCTAGCAATTCATATTCCTGTGTTTTCATTTATCAAAAGACCAGGTTATTAAAAAATATATATATAATTTTTTTCTCTGTTAACTTGTATCCAATTTTGTTGAATGTCATCTTTAGCTCACTAAAATAAGCTACAATCAAACTTATTGGTGTTTGTTTTGTGGCCTCCAAAGAGCTATAAATGCACATTTTAAAAAGTAAACAGTGATGTCTAATATTAATAGTTTTGACCTCCCTTAGCGCCACAGTTTCTCACAGTAACCTTATCATGATATATTGGTTAAGGTTGAGAAACAATACTTTAGAAACATTGGCAATAAAAAGTAGTTTTCTATTAAACTATTCATAATGAGTACACAAAAATATACAAATGCAGAGACACTAATGATCCCACGGCTATTCTCATACTAAAAAACATGTTGTTCAGCTCCAGCTGTGACAAACATACAAAATATATTATAAAGACGCCTTTCAGATTCTGTTAATTAACAATCTGCTGAGTGTTGTGTTACAGTAGTGACCCTGCAGACATATTAACCTGGAAACCACACACACACACACTTAGAGGTATTTGAAGTCTGTCTCCTGTCCTGACTCGTCTCGGAGGAATTCCCCACCACAACTCCACCCGGCTTTGGATAAAAGGGGCATTCTGCCAAATTTCAGCCTTTAATGTTTCCAGTCAAAGTAGAGAAGAAAGCAGTGGAGGTGATGACACATCACTGACATTACAGAATAACTATACAGTATATGATTACTGTGTCAGGCTGCTGCACCTTTGACCTTTTTGGTACTGATTCTGATCCAGGAAAATGCACTAGTCACATGTCTTCTCATGTCTTCTTTCAGGCTAGTGGACAGAACACATCAAAAATACACATTTAGGTGTTTATTTTACTACTTTGTCTGTTTGCATCTGTAGATTTTCCTAAATTCACCAAAAGTTACCGTTAGATAATGCCTCATTTGCATATTTAAACATAATATTTCAGAAAACTTACTTAATGTCAGTAATCAAATGGGGAAGTTTCATCGTGATATCTATCAGTTATTTTTTTTACCCTATTCACCTATAGTGTCTTCAAAATGCATGAAATTTTACAATCCATATCTTTAAAATTGTTTTTTCTCAGACTCCGAGCCAGAAATCTCCACTTCACTAGCACTTATATAAACCAAACTTTCCAGTTTCATTCCTCTCTTTATTCTGAAGGTTTTTACAGAGGGGTTTGTTCATATATCATTCATAGCCTGATTTATACAAAATTATATTCCCAAAAACATGGCAAAAATCGATTTTTAATGGCTGTTGACAGTATCTTCTGATTTATAAAATGTGATAAAAAGAGATATCCAAAATCCCCTGTGCAAAAACCTTTGACTCTAATATGTCAACAAGAATTTTGAACCTGGCTTTATCCAATGTTCAGTTTTTTGTTCTGAAAATGTATGAAAAATAGCACATATTTCATAAGATAATGCCTCATTTGCATATTAAACATAACATTTCAAAAAACTTGTAATACAAAAATTAATTGTCTCAATGTCAGTAATCAACTGGGGGAGTTAAATGTTTTATCCTATTCACCTGTAGTGTCTTCAAAATGTATGAAATTTTACAATCCATATCTTTGAAATGAGTGGGTGGAGGAGGAGGAGGAGGAGGAGGAGGAGGAGGCGGTGGCGGCAGTGAAGTGGAAGGATGAGTCTCTGCAGGCTACAAGACAAAAAGCAGAGAGACTGACCTCAATATGGAGACAAACAGACATCATGTGATCCTGCAGCCAGTTAGACTGAACTCATAGCAGTTAATCATCATTATTAATTATTAAATTAAAATCAAGTTATTGTCAATAATTGTTAATTTATTTAATTATTTGTTTGTTTGTTTGTTTTGAAAGAAAGAAAGAAAGAAAGAAAGAAAGAAAGAAAGAAAGAATGAAAGAGAGAAAGAAAGAAATTGCAGTGCAGGTTAATCTGAAAATAAATAAATATGCACAGAAACAGAAAAAAAAGTATTTATCTGACAAATTACTTATTTTTCTATTCATATATTTTGATACTTAATTATTTCCCATTTTATTCTTTCTGTTTTTATTTATTTATTTATTGATTGATTTATTGATTTATTGATTTATTGATTTATTTATTTATTATAATGGCAGGGCCACTTTAGTCCTCCATAACTTTGCAGATTCAGATTAATAATAATACAAAATATAAATCAACTAATAAGTTATGATATATCATTAAAGATTAAGCTAACCAGCAGTATATAAGGTAATTAAAATTAATTTGTACTCCACCAAATGTATTATTAACATGTATTTATTTATTTGATAAAATACTTTTTTTTTCTCCAAACTATTTCTAATATAATAATATAAAACAAATAATATATAATATAATATAAATTATTCTGCATAATGAGTACTTTTACTTTTGGTACTTTAAGTATATTTTGATGCTAATACTTTTGCACTTTTACTTAAGTAAGATATTGAATGCAGGACTTTTATTTGTAACAGAGTATTTCTACACTTGTTGTTACTACTTTTATTTAAGTGAAAGATCTGAATCAGCAGAGCCACAAAAAGGTAAAAACTTCAGTTTATAAATGAACATGTTGGGACGAGTTTGTCCACTTGTACTCTTTGTGAACTCTTATCAATAGTTTCAGTGACTGCAGCTTCGTCTGATCACAGCTGTTCTTCTTCGTTAACATCAGTTATAACCTTCATCTATAACAGTTTATATCAAACATACACACCCATATGTGATACTGTTGCATGTGCTGCTCTTTCCATCAGATGTAAAACCTGCTGCAGGGATTTACTCCCAGTTGGTGCTCCAGTTCATCCCAGATGTGTTGGATGAGGTTGAGGTCAGGACCAGTCAAATTCTTCCACAACAAACTGGGAAAACTATTTCTTTATGGAGCTGGAGGCATCGTCATGTTGAAACAGGACAAGGAGCGTCCTAAAGCTGTCTGAAATATCATTGTTTATTACACGGCTGTGTTGAATACTTGATTCTGATTGGTCAATTATGGCATTCTGTGGTCTGTTATTTCTGTATAACAGACCGTTACTATGTATAACAGACCGTTGCTATGGGCACAGTTCTGATGTCGGACTCTGGTGGACCGTTTTTGTGTCAAATTATTGATTTCTTCAGTAAGTAGCCGTGTAATAAGCGGGATAATGTACAGCTAGCGGGTCATTGTTGTGAAAGAAACTCCTTCAGGGCGATGCTCACTGTACATTATCCCTTACATATATAACAATCTACTTTCAAATAAAAATTCACCACTTTCATTGTCATTACCATCATTATTTTCATCCTCCTACTCATCATGGGTTCATCATGAAAACCAGCATATAATAGACTGGAATAGATCTTTATTCATCACACCTTCATCATTTATTTTATTATCATCATCATCATCATCATCATTATCATCATCATCATCACAATCATAATCATGATTATTTCCTGCGAGACATCTGAAAAGTGTTTGAGATGCAGCTGGAGCCTCATTTCATAGATTACTGTCAAACGCTGTCAATGCATTAAAACACACACACACACACACACACACACACACACACACACAAACACATAAATCACAGCGTGCATATGTCAGTGGCTGCATTATGTGTCAACAAAGAGAGAGAGAGCGCCTGGGGGTTTGTAAACATCCCACTCAACTGATCTGTGACTCACCACACACACACACACACACACACACACACACACACACACACACACCGAATGCATTCAACCAGCATGAATAAACAACTACAACATCCTGAATATCCCGAATCTGTGCGAGTATGAAATGACTGTGTGGGTGATTCATTATTAAGCAGCTCTAAATACACACACAGAGAGCTGCATCTGATTCAGCCTCTCTCTCTCTCTCTCTCTTTAATTCATCCAGTAAACAGGAAGTAGATCTCATTGAGGAGGATTTTGAAAAGACACACCTGCTGCAGGTGATTCATCCGGAGGAGATGATAAAATCAACCATGAAGTGATCTAAAGTGCTTCAGAGAGCATCAGACGACGACGGGCTCGCCCTCAATCTGAGCACACGGTCACATGAAGAAAGTCACTTTAAAGCCTCTCTGGTTGTTTCCTAAAGTCATTTATGGACGGAGATAATTGAGTAGAAAGAGGAAGGGAGGTCGGGCATTTTGGTGCAAATAGTGAGAAAGCTTTTGACTTTAGAGAGGAGCTCAGGTTTCCAGTGTACGACGGAGTATTAGGGCCACATTGAGGGGAAAAAAAATGATATCATAATATTATGAGAATAACGTCAGAAGTTTACGAGAAACAATGAATTTGTCAGCAAAAAAGAAGCCTATTAAGTATTTATGATTGTTAAAATTAAAAGAATACATAATACAGGCAGAGATTTGCATTAAATGTTCCTAAATAACAGGAAAACTCTGCAAATTGCAACTCTCTGATGCAATATTCACAAATATTCTTCTTAAATCGCTCGTTTTACTCAAACTTCCCATTGCATTCACCATTTGGGTTAACTGTGATTGATATGCATTGAATATAATAGGAAATATCTATAAAATACAGTAAGTCACTTAGTCAGTTTACTCAATGATAGAAAAGGTGATGACCCGCTGTTTTAGACGGTTCTGTTGTTGTAACGGTGAAAATATCTCTGAGTTCTGAACCTCCTCTTCTGAAAGTCTTTGTTTAGCTTCGCTCCGAGCAGAATGATCCTCAAGGTCAACTTCAAGAGGAGAGAAGAGTCTGTTAAAGAAGCTCTGTTCATTTAAAAGACATTAAGGAACAGATTAAACTCCAGATAAACATGTGCAGACTTCCATAGATTTACCTGTCATTTCCAAAAGAAATGTTATAAGAAAGCAGTCACTGCAAGTATACTTACAGATGCATGAGACAGCTTCAGTTTAATGTTTTGTTTATGTGGAGAAGGTGACGGTTATTGTGATGGCAGCTGGATTAATGTGGCAACTAACAGTTATTATCATAATCAATTTACCTGCTGCTTATTTTTTATCAATTAATTGCTTTTGTCTATAGAATAATGCTTTTAAAAGATTTGGAAATAAGCACATCTGGCTGTTGAATGTTTTTTTTATACCTTATAATTCTGTAATTTGCTCTTTGTCTTCATTTTAAATTGTTTGTTTCATGTGTGCAACCGTGTAACTGTGCCGCTGCCTATCTTGGCCAGGACGCTCTTAAAAAAAGAGATTTTAAATCTCAATGAGTCTTTACTCCTAAAGGTTAAATAAATGTTAAATAAAATATCAGAAAATAGTAAAAATGTCCATCATAATATCACAAAGTAGTTTAGTCATTTCAGTGCAGGAGAGTCCTCCACTATTCAAACAAATTTAAAAAATGACATTATTACTCATCAAAAGCAAAATAAAACAACAAATGAACAAAGAATATTAACTCACAAGCAAACATAACCAGTAGTAAGAGAAAATAAATAAGAGAAAAAGAAACAAAAAATAAGTCCAGAGTAAACAGATATGTAGAACCAACAGAAGCATCTTGTTCAAGATGAAATACGAAAGAACAAGTTAACAAATGCTAATTCGTTCTTTAGTTTGTCCAAAACACAAAAACATTCAGTTTATTATTAAGAAAAACAACAACAAAACAAAAAGAGAGCCGCAGATATTCACATTTAACAAACTGGAACAAGTGAGTCTTTTAACATTTGCATGAAGAATGACTAAAATGATGAGTCAACGATCAAAATGAATTGATTAATCTGATTAATTATAGCTCGAAGGGGGTGAGAGGCACTTTATACGGTATAGGGATGTATGACTAAGATGTGACTATGGGACACTGCAGCTATTTATTTTGTTTTTCAACTTGTATTTATATTAATTATTTTTTTGTAGTGTTTGTGTTGACATGCACAGGGACTGCAGATGGAAAGTTTCAAGTTATTTATTGTCATATGTACAACGATTACAGAGAAGCAGTTCTCAGATTCAAGCTCCTCCAACAACGCTTATTGAATATGTATAAAAAGAAAAATCACACAAGTAAAATATGAGAATTTGAGACATAAAATAGCACAGAAGTGAAAATATAGAGATAAAATATAACATACATAAATTCAATTATATATAAATTATTTGTGGTAGACAGGTGTACAGGAATGTAAACAGGAATGTAGTTATGAATATATATATATATATATATATATATATATTCAAAGTTTCCTAACAAATGCATTTAATAAAATAAATAATAATAATAACAATAATAATAACAACAACAACAACAATAATAATAATTATTGTTATTTTTTAATCAGCCCCCGTGACGCTGAACAGGATAAGCAGTTACAGATAATGGATGGATGGATTATTATTATTATTATTATTATTATTATTATTGTTATTAGAAATATGGAGGAAAATCCTGTGGTGAGCCTGAAAAAATAAAGTGAATGAATAAATTAATTAATGAATAAATAAATAAATAATTATCATTATTATCATTATTATTATTATTATTATTATTATTATTATTATTATTATTAGAAATATGGAAGAAAACTGCTCAAACTCTGACCTTTTACCCCTATATCGTTAATATATATACATATATATATATACATATATATATATATGTATATATAAATGTATAAAACAGAAACATGAATCTTTCTACCATATTTACCTATTTTCCTTTATATACTTTATAATATTAAATAATAAACTTATATATATATGTACATAATATATATATTTATATATATATATACACGATAATAAACTTTGAATATATATATACATAATATATATATATATATATATTTATATATATACACAATAATAAACTTTGAATATATATATATATACATAATATATATATACACAATAATAAACTTTGAATATATATATATATATATATATATATACACACAATAATAAACTTTGAATATATATATTCAAAGTTTATTATTTTATATTATAAAGTATATAAAGGAAAATAGGTAAATATGGTAGAAAGAGTCATGTTTCTGTTTCCTGACAAATGCATTAATGAAATAAATAAATACTACTACTAATAATAATTCAACTAATTTGAAATATGGAGGAGAATCCTGAAAACCCACCCACCCGTGTGAAAGAGTCTGCTGAAGCTGTTGACCTCCGACCCCTCCGGCAGCAGCGTCCATCCACCGTGCTAACCCCGCCCCTCTGCAGAGAGACAGAACGGGAGCTCCATTCAAACAAACCGAACTCCGCGCCCCGGAGGATGCTGTAGGACAGTAAAACCCTGTAGAGAAGAGAGAAGAGAGGAGGCGGTCAACAGCATCAGGAGCACAACAACAACAACCATCAACACCTACAACACGGTGTTTACCTGCAGAACCACCGGACACACACACAGACAGGAACACACACACTGAGAGAGAGCTAGCAGGAGGCTAACCGCTACCAGCGAACATGGCGAGCGCCTCGTACCACATCTCCAACCTGCTGGAGAAGATGACCTCCAGCGACAAGGACTTCAGGTAACACACCACCCGGGGAGGAGAGCTAACGGCCCGGCTAGCATCAGGAGATCAACCGGGGTAAACCTCCATGTTAGCAGCAGAGCTAACGGAGGCTCTGCCAGGGCCTACAGGCTGTCATGCTAACTGCTAGCCTGTTACTGCTAGCCTGCTAACTGCTAACTAACTGCTAGCCTGCTAACTGCTAGCCTGTTACTGCTAACCTGTTACTGCTAGCCTGCTAACTGCTAACCTGCTGACTGCTAGCCTGCTAACTGCTAACTAACTGCTAGCCTGTTACTGCTAGCCTGCTAACTGCTAACTAACTGCTAACTGCTAGCCTGTTACTGCTAACTAACTGCTAGCCTGTTACTGCTAGCATGCTAACTGCTAACTAACTGCTAGCCCTGCTAACTGCTAACTAACTGCTAGCCCTGCTAACTGCTAACTAACTGCTAGCCCTGCTAACTGCTAGCCATGCTAACTGCTAACTAACTGATAGCCCTGCTAACTGCTAACTAACTGATAGCCCTGCTAACTGCTAACTGCTAACTAACTGATAGCCATGCTAACTGCTAGCCATGCTAACTGCTAACTAACTGATAGCCCAGCTAACTGCTAACTAACTGCTAGCCATGCTAACTGCTAGCCATGCTAACTGCTAACTAACTGCTAGCCATGCTAACTGCTAACTAACTGATAGCCATGCTAACTGCTAACTAACTGATAGCCCTGCTAACTGCTAACTAACTGCTATCCCTGCTAACTGCTAGCCATGCTAACTGCTAGCCCTGCCTACTGCTAGCCCTGCTAACTGCTAACTAACTGCTAGCCCTGCTAACTGCTAACTGACTGCTAGCCCTGCTAACTGCTAGCCCTGCTAACTGCTAACTGACTGCTAGCTCTGCTAACTGCTAGCCTGCCACCTGTCTGATCATCGTCTCATCGCTAGTTAGCTAGTTAATAGCTGGTTAGCTATTAGCTGATCATGCTAACCTGACAGCTGAGGTGCAGTAAAATAGCAACAGTTAGCTAGTTAGCTTGCTAACTAAGTTAGTTTTGATAAGCAGACAGGTGATGTTGTAACCTGTGTTAGGCTAACTAGCATGGTGCTCTGGGGGTGTGGTAGCATTGGTAACTCAGGTCATAACAACATGTAAACAGACTGGTGACTGTCACTGATGTAGTGGTTGGAGAAAGTATTCAGATACTGCAGTGAAAGTACTGTAAGAATACTCTGTTACAAGTCAAAGTCCTGTAAGAATACTCTGTTACAAGTCAAAGTCCTGTAAGAATACTCTGTTACAAGTCAAAGTCCTGTAAGAATACTCTGTTGCATGTAAAAGTCCTGCATTGAAAATGTTCCCTCAGTAAAATGTAGATAAAATAGTAAAAATGTGACTGATCTACTATTATATATTCTATCATCAGGTTATTATTACTCATGCATTAATGTAAAAGCAGTTGCATTTTTCATTTTTATTAACTAATGATTATCTTCATTATGGATTCATCTGCTGCATTATTTTCTCCATTAATCGATCGATTGTTTGGTTTGTAAAAATAGTGAGAAATGGCGTCACAATGACCCAAAGAGACACTTTCACAATGTTTGTTTTGTCCAAACCTCAACATTATTACTAATAGGGATGTCACGGTACCAGAAATCTAGTAGTCGATACCAATACCAGTGAATTTACTCAATTCTCGATACCAATTCGATACCACGGTACAAAAAAATCTAATAAATCCCATGTAATTCAACACACACTCCTTTATTAAAACATTTGAATATTTAAAAAAACAGAGGCATGTAGCCTTTAAGTAATAAATAAAAAGAAACGTCTATTAACATTTCAAAACAGAACAGTGGCATGTAGCCTTCAAGTATTTAAAACAAACAATATTGTCTGGATGTCTGTCTTTGAGGTGCTTTGCCAAATTGGAAGTATTTCCTCCTTTTGAAAAGAAAAGTACGACGGCACCGTTACTGCACTGCATACTGGTTTTTGCGAATCTATTATTACTCCTTGTAAATCCACCTCTAACGCAAAGTACTTCCATACCGACTCTTGCTATTTGTTTTTCTCAACGAGTTGAGGCGGATATAGCGCTGCAGCAGCTGCCAGCGTATACTGCCCCCATTAGATCCGGAAGAATCGCATCTCCAGTACCTCCGCTCCGGTACCAAATAACCATTACAGGCATCGTTGGGTACCTTTGGTACCGAAGGAAACGAGTACCATCACATTTTTTTAATTTTGGTACCGAGTTGGTACTGAAGTATCGGTTCCCGTGACATCCCTATTACTAATACATTAACATTATTAAATAACATTATTACCAATATTAAATCTGGAACATCAACCATCAGGTTCTGGCCTCCCCGTCGTCCTGATAACAGACACTTCGTCTGGTATTATCCCTTACATATAAACCATTCATAAGTAGCTAAAGTTGTGAGATAAATGTAGTGGAGTAGATGTATAAAGTGGCATGAAAAGAAAATACTGAAGAATATTTGAGATGTTACTATACCATTTTTTTCTTTCCCGATACCTGAGTTTGCGGTATCGGCCAATACCGAGAACCGATCTGATACCAGCATGATAAAAAAAAATATATGGTCATTGTTATTATTTTTCCTGCAGAGTGCAATATTCACATACCCTAGGAAACAGAACCCTTACACACCGTTCATATCACTCGGACTACCGTTACACTCTCCACTAGCACCGCACTGTTGTCGTCACGTGACAGACTACCTATAGTCAGTTCTTCTTCGCTGCTCTAAAACAGTAGTTTCCTGTGTCAGCCATGATACATCCAGGGCAACAGCACAGTGAAGGCTGCTGTTATGGAGCGGAGAAGAAGAATTGAATTCTGGTTAAACAAGTTAATTTTTTACTGGGTTAATAAATTATGGTATCAGATTGGTGCATAGACTGGTGTACTCGCCAAAACCTGATCCCGCATTTCCGATACTGGCATTGGTTTTGAAACAACTCTTAAGTACCTCAAATTTGTACTTAAGTGCAGTACTTAGTTACATTCCACCACTGTTTAGATGGATGTTGTCAGTGTTAAAAGTTTTGATTTAAGTGATGTATTTCTAGAAAAATCAATTTAATGTGTAATCAATATAATTTGAGGTGAATAGACGGCTTTAATGTTTCACTGTAAAGCCAATGTTAGAGATGATAATAACTAAGTAGACAGGCTTAAAGAGTTTTTAGTTGCTGTCTGTATCTGAAACGCTGTTCACCGTAATGGATTATTTGTCTGCAGTGAGATTCAACTCTGCATGTTGATTTTAGTATAAAATAACTGAATCCAGTCGCTGTCTGGAAATTATGAACCAATCTAAAAAAATAATTGCATGATTTGGAAAATAGAAAACCTATGTTAGATCAATATGTGCTCTGTTTAATCAGGTTTATTGATCGGTACAGTGTATTGGATCTTCTGCTTTCAGTTTGTTTTTGGATACAGCACCTGTAAAAGTTTATTTATATTTAAAGTCATTTTTTGGTTGTTTTTTAGGAAATTGTGATTGTTAGAAATTGTGTTTCACTGCTGTTCTTTGGTTTAATAGAGCAGGCGACTAATGGGCAGATTATACTGTTCAAAAGTTAGTAATCAGCTGTTATATTGATGTTTCTCTTCTTTCCTCCAATAGTAGCTCTCTTGTTATGTTGTCACGTTGTGTGTAGTGATATTATAAAATAACCTCATCAATATGGTGATAATTATTCCAACCATCTTGCCTTTCATGGTGTCGATGTCGGGGCATTTCTTGTGTTTTTAACAGAAACGGTGACCATTAAAACGAAGGTAAAGGACACTATAGTGCCTAAAAACCCCTCCGTGTTTAATAGATAAAACTCAGAGCCTCTTTTGTGAAGCTTCTCAAGGACGATCACAACCAAAGTTGGCAGCACAACTAATCAGTTTCATCACTTGTGACAGCAGCACTCTCGCTGCAAGAAATCTGTGAAACTGTGAGTGTTCGCTGCCGTCGCTGTAAAATGTGGCTGCTGACCCTGTAGAAGAAAAGAGTCCCTTCAGTCCCGATCTGAAAGCTTTAATACTGCAGAGGAGACATAATTACTCCCTGCTTTTAGGTGATGAGTCCCTGCTGCTGAATTCACTCCAGATTCTCAGCTGTCAAACATCTAAACTGCTTTACTAATGTCAACGTGTGCAGGCTGCAGAGGAAAATACAAATATAGGATTGGACACAGAAGTTTTAACTCTGTATTAAAGGACTCTGATCTGGAGCTAAATGTTTGATCATCATCCTAAAAGTGATTTAAAACAGCTTGTATTTCATCCTGTACATTACATTTACTATCCTGTGGACAAACCGTGTCTCTTTGTCCCTATATATTTATATATGCACTTTAAATAGAGGTCAGTATGTGGGCATGAAACACTGAATATGTTGGTTTCACTGAAAGCTAATAACATAAAAGTAGCTGTATTTAGGCTTAGGCTCTCAGGTTGCCTCCAAGAAGCTCCGCTATTAAAATGCATTAGACTGTAAGGTTTGATTAATGAATTGTATGTTGTAGTGAGACTACAAGTTTTAATCGAGCTTTTCTGTGTGGACAAACATACTGAAACCGTTCGATAACTAATAATCTTTTATTTAGGGATGTCAGTTGATTAAAATATGTAATTGCACATTTTTTATCTGTTCAAAATGTACCTTAAAGGGAGATTTGTCAAGTATTTAATACTCTTATCAACATGGGAGTGGGCAAATATGCTTGCTTTATGCAAATATATGTATATATTTATTATTGGAAATCAATTAACAACACAAAACAATGATAAATATTGTCTGGAAACCATAAAAAATATGCTCAAATCATAACATAGCAAACTGCAGCCCAACAGGCAACAACAGCTGTCAGTGTGTCAGTGTGCTGACTTGACTATGACTTGCCCCAAACTGCATGTGATTATCATAAAGTGGGCATGTCTGTAAAGGGGAGACTCGTGGGTACCCATAGAACCCATTTTCATTCACACATCTTGAGGTCAGAGGTCAAGGGAACCCTTTGAAAATAGGCCATGACAGTTTTTCCTCGACAAAATTTAGTGTAACTTTGGAGCGTTATTTAACCTCCTTCATGACAAGGTAGTATGACATGGTTGGTACCAATGGATTCTTTAGGTTTTTCTAGTTTCATATGAAGTTAATGTGTTAAAGATATTAGTGGCATTTAATTGAATTTGCATTAACGCGTTATTATCGCGTTAACTTTGACAGCCCTGTTTGTAACTAGTTATTCATTTCTGTGTTTCTCTCTCAGGTTTATGGCCACTAACGACCTGATGACGGAGCTACAAAAAGACTCAATCAAACTGGACGACGACAGCGAGAGGAAGGTCCGTTTATACCGTCTGAAACTAGTTTAGAACTGTTTAGTTCTGAAAAAGCCCAGGTATTGATTGATTGATGTATTGATTGACAGGTGGTGAGGATGATTCTAAAACTGTTGGAAGACAAGAACGGAGAAGTTCAGAATCTGGCCGTCAAATGGTAAAAAAAAACTATTATTTTAAACTTTTCTCACTTCTGTCTCCACCTTGCTGTGTGTGTTTAACGGTGGGTGGGTGCGTTTGTTTCGCTCAGCCTGGGACCCCTGGTCTCTAAGGTGAAGGAGTACCAGGTGGAGACCATCGTGGACACTCTGTGCACCAACATGCTGTCGGACAAAGAGCAGCTCCGAGATATCTCCTCCATCGGCCTGAAGACTGTGATCGGAGAGCTGCCGCCCGCCTCCAGTGGTACTAATACTACAAATATATACTACAAATACTACTGTTACTGTTAGAGTATTACCGCCCGCCTCCAGTGGTACTAATACTACAAATACTACTGTTACTGTTAAAGTTAAAGTATTACCGCCCGCCTCCAATGGTACAAATGCTACAAAAATCCTCCTGTTACTTTTAGATATTACTCGTACTTTTACTACAATATCCTACTGATACTACTGATGCTGTTTGGAGTTAGCTGCCATCCAAAAGTAAACAGACAAATACTAGGATTATAAATACTTGTACCTGTCTGTGTCTCTCAGGCTCGGCTCTCGCTGCCAGCGTTTGTAAGAAGATAACGGGTCGTCTGACGAGCGCCATCGCCAAACAGGAAGACGTGTCTGTCCAGCTGGAAGCGCTCGACATCATGGCTGACATGCTCTGCAGGTACGCTTGCTGTCTGTCCGTCTGTCTATTACATCACTAACTACAGAACTAATGCTTGGCTTTGTTTAGCGCTACCGAACAATGATGTGCCGGTGTCACATTATCATTATTATTGACGCCAAAAGTATCACATTTAAAACTAATATTAGTGCTTTAAATGTAGAGAAAAATACATGCAGTCTGTTTTTCTGGTCTGTCGGAATCTGTATAATAAAACTGGTATAGTGGCACAGCTCTGCTACTAAATCCTATAGTTTTATCTTTGTAATTTTGTGTGGATAGATATAGACGTCTATAAACTGTTCTACCTGTGTGTCTGTTTGCAGACAGGGAGGTCTGTTGGTGAACTTCCATCCCTCAATCCTCAGCTGTCTGCTCCCTCAGCTCACCTCCCCCAGACTGGCTGTCAGGAAGGTACATCCACCTTTATGTTACTACACTTTAGGAGCCAGTGTATATATTCATATGTATATTCATTATGTCCCTGTGTTGTTATGTGACTGTTTCAGAGGACCATCATGGCTCTGGGCCACTTGGTCATGTCCTGTGGGAATCTGGTCTTCATCGACCTCATCGAGCACCTTCTGACCGAGCTGGGGAGGAACGACAACATGTCGACCACCAGAACCTACATCCAGTGCACAGCCGCCATCAGCAGACAGGCTGGACACCGGATCGGTGAGACAAGACAACCAAGACATGATGTTAACCACCAAAACAGATCAGAAAATAGAAGTATTAATGCAACTGTTACTGTCCGATTTGTCTGTTTTTTAGGAGAGTATCTGGAGAAGATCATTCCTCTGGTAGTGAAGTTTTGTAACGTTGACGATGACGAGCTCAGAGAGTACTGCATCCAGGCCTTTGAGTCCTTTGTTAGGAGGTAATACACATAGTAAAACTACCACAGTACTGTTATCGCTGTAGTTCTTGTTTAATAGTTATTCTATTCATTACAGGTGTCCTAAAGAAGTTTACCCCCATGTCCCCACGGTCATCTCGATCTGCCTGCGCTACCTGACCTACGACCCCAACTACAACTTTGACGATGAAGACGAGGACGACAACGCCATGGACGCTGAGCAGAACGATGAAGACTACCAAGGTACTGAATTCGAAGTTAATATTTCAGGGTCTTTAATTTAAAAAAATCAACAATCAAGATGTAGTTATGTTGGATTATAACGGCCCGTCTTTCTGTGCGTCCAGGCAGTGACGATGAGTACAGCGACGACGACGACATGAGCTGGAAGGTTCGACGGGCCGCCGCCAAGTGTCTCGACGCCGTCGTCTCAACTCGTCACGAGATGCTGCCAGAGTTTTATCGCTCCGTCTCTCCTGCACTCGTCTGTCGCTTCAAGGTACCATCAAACTCTGCCTACTCCTTCATCACTTCCTCCCTCTGATGCTGCGTTTTCACCTCCTCATCACTAACATCTGATTAACTAGTTTTGACAGCAGCAGTTTAAAAAAGATCCTTGTCCTAAGTTTAGCCGGAAAATATAACGAGTCTGCACTTCGGGAAAGTTCTACCTGTCAATGAAACTGATACTTTCAATCACACTAATCTCTACCTGTTGATCAGACAAATCACAACCTATTGATCTATCATATGTAATCAATACTCGTTCATCTACCTGCGTGTCTGCAGGAGAGGGAGGAGAACGTGAAGGCGGATGTTTTCCACGCCTACCTGTCGCTGCTCAAACAGACCAGACCGGCTCAGAGCTGGTTGGCTGATCCAGACGCCATGGAGCAGGGAGACACGCCGCTGACCATGCTGCAGAGCCAGGTAACGTCATCAATAAAGATGTATTTATTATACTGTTTCTTCTGGAAATGGATGATTCAGAAGACTTTAGATCATATTCATGGGTGATAATAAATAATACATTTATGCTGGAAACTAGGGCTTCTAACACGATATAGATTATTTCATATCTAGACGTTTTCTAGTAGTTCAATAAATAAATAGTTTATATGAAATAACCACACGGTAAAGCCTATTCTTGTATACTAAATACTTGACTAATGAAGAGTATTTTCTCATTTTAAGAACTTGAGTGCAAAATAAACAGTTTTAAGTGAAATTATAGAAAAAAAATTAAAATATTGGCCTAGCCTGTATCGCAATAGAAAGGATATACAAATACAACTATTGCTACTGTTACTTTTAGAATATTACCACCTGTCTCTAGTGGTACAAATACTACAAAAAGTCCATGTAATACTGTATTTAAAATTAAGGATTTTCTAAATCAACCTCATACTGTTCCCTTATAGTTCAATATATAACTTCCTGTGTGGAAAATGCATATAAAACAAATACAATTTTTAAAAATGTACTAATTGCATCTTCTCAAGTGTGAATATATACAGATATTTTTTGTCTTACATGATAATAAACTTGAATATTTTGGGTGTTTTGGACTCTTCGTCGGACAAAACAAGATAATTTGAAGATGTCAATTTGTATTTGGGAAACTTTTTAGACTTTATGGACTAAGTAATTAATCATTTAAATTATTGGCAGATGAATTGGTAATTAAAATAATCGTTGAGCTCTAATTTATCCAGAAAAGTAGTATTTTATGAGTTGGACTACACCACAATATTGCAGTATTGTTTCTGTGCTCAGATGTCACCGCTGTTGTAGCTTAAATTGGGTTAGATTCTGTCCCACGGTGTCAGGAAACCCTCAGCATCCTGCCCCGTCAGCCACAGACAACATGTTGTGGTCTCTCTCTCTCACTATATTTGTCTCTGTTAATGTCTCTCGCCCTCTGCAGGTCCCCATGATAGTCAAAGCTCTTCACAAGCAGCTGAAGGAGAAAAGTGTCAAAACCCGTCAGTGTTGTTTCAACATGTTGACGGAGCTGGTGAACGTCCTCCCGGGAGCCCTGACCACCCACATCCCAGTACTAATACCAGGTAACACTACACTACCATGACAAATTCAATATCAGTTTAAGTGGAAGCTATATTTAGAATATTTTCAAGGCTTTACCTCGCCGTCAGAGACAACTGAAGCCGTTATCTATGCTCTCATCAAAGCCACCAGACTCCACTGACAAAAACAGTAATTTAACCTCTCAGAACACAGGAGTTGCTGGTCTCCCGCTGCCTCGATCGGTTAGTTAGTTTGTGTTGTTGTGTGACTTTGGTGTTTTAAAGGATTAGTTTGGATTCAGGGAGATATGGTAATATCAATATATACCATGATATTAACAATAAAAATGATATATATATTGCAGTACTAGTAGTATCAGTATTAGTAACAGCAGTTTATTTGTTTTTCAGGTATCATCTTCTCTCTGAACGATAAGTCGAGCAGCTCCAACCTCAAAATCGACGCCCTGGCCTGCCTCCACGTCATCATGGTCACGCACCCCGCTCACGCCTTCCACGCCCACGTCCCCGCCCTCGTCCCGCCCGTGGTGGCGTGCGTGGGAGACCCCTTTTACAAGATCACATCTGAGGCTCTGCTCGTCACCCAGCAGCTCGTCAAGGTGGGAATCAAACCTGCAACCGTAACGTAACCTCTTCAACCTCTTCACCTTTACAGCTGATTCTACTTTTGTGTCTCTCTTCCAGGTGATCCGACCTCTGGACACCCAACCAGAGGGCACAGACAGCTTCGACCCCTCCCCGTACATCAACGACTTGTTCACCTGCACAATCAAACGCCTGAAAGCCGCCGACATCGACCAGGAAGTCAAAGAGCGAGCCATCTCCTGCATGGGACAGATCATCTGTAACCTAGGTAACCACCGTCTGCCAGTCACAGCGATGTGATGTCCGCTATGATGTCAGCTTCCTGTTTGTTTGACCTACTGGTCTGTCGTCTGGTTGTCTAGGTGACCGGCTGCCTACTGAACTTCCTGGAACGCTGCTGATCTTCTTAGAACGCCTCAAGAACGAGATCACCAGATTGACGACAGTGAAAGGTAACGATGACGACCATGATGCATGTGACTTAAAGGTGCTCAATGGGAGATTGGGAGCATTTTTATTGCCAGTAATGGATGGAAACGCGCATTTTCTGAAAAATCTTCGCTCCATTTTGATGGAAACCTGACTGATGTTTTGGCAGCTGATTTGTGTGTGAACTTGGAGGGGTAGACATTTTTCCCAGCATACATTTCACTTCAACCTGCAGCAATACTGGTGCAGGATATAAGCCAAGACTAACAGCTGTTAACATTTTCATTTTACATCTAAAGGCCTTTAAACACTTTTAAACTGTACTTTCACACAGAATGTCATTTTTTTTTCCGGAATAAGGTCGTTTTTTTTAGCTTTCACACCGCGATTAAAGGCATCAACCTATCACGTTGTGTGGAACAGATATATTCAAAAATGTACACTATAGTGTACAACAACAACATGGAGGCTCCGTAGTCCGAACCAAAACGGCAAACTTTATTACTCCTGTCAACCTTGACAAAGACGGCGCAGACCAGATCCACTCCTTCACTTCTTACCTTTCACAATAAAAATCCTAGACATATTCACTGCATGACTGCAAATTCACTGAAAGGAAACTCAATAAAATATCTTACAGTAGTTTAGGCTGTACAGCAGTTTATCTCAGACAGACGCTGCTCTCAGTCAATAGGATCCTGGTAGTTGGTCCTCTGCCTGCGCTATTGATTTTAACCATTTATTGAAAAAGTTCTGCAACTGTCGCAAATTTGCGTCACTGCTGGTATTAATAGTTCTGATGCAAAATATGGCGAGTGTTTCACATTTTCGTGTAATTTATTCCTCACACTCCCCGGTGTGTAAAGGCATTTAGTTCTAAGCTTTGGGATGTATTTCTCATGAAAGAAATTAACTGCTTGAATTTCAGATAATGGGTTTATATGCTCCTAATGTTATTAGAGATGTGAAGGCCATGATGAGAACTGGTCTCAGCAGCCTTCTGGTAATTTATTGGTGGCATTTTGATTATAAAATATCGTTCTTTAGGTCGGACTGTTTCGCTTGTTTATCCGCCCAAAAACAGCCGGTGAACCAACTGTGTGTCTGTGTGTTTGTGTTCAGCTCAGAAGTCAACAGAAACTTCAGTTCTTCTTCTGTTATTTCCCTCCAGTCTCTCTCTGCTGTTTCCTCTCGTCTCTTTATGTTTTATCAAGTAGATGCATGCAGCCCCGGGACACGCATGAAACATCTTTAACTCACGCACCACTCCAGGCCAATCTGTTTCTTTTTCAAAATTGAATTGTGTACAATCGTGCTGCCTCTGAAATTCACCTCACCTTCTGTCTGAAGACAACTGAACAACAGCACTGCCTCGGTGGACTTTTGGCTCTTTAATATGTCCAGATCTCACCACACTTCAATAAAATATTAGATATATATGAATAGAAATGAACAG
The DNA here is from genome assembly GCF_015220745.1 of Sebastes umbrosus. Classification (NCBI taxonomy): domain Eukaryota; kingdom Metazoa; phylum Chordata; class Actinopteri; order Perciformes; family Sebastidae; genus Sebastes; species Sebastes umbrosus. The sequence goes on from NC_051291.1 coordinate 6,615,680, forward strand.
AGCAGTGTAGTTTATGATGAAACATATGGTTTTATTGTGAATATACATTACAGCGAGGATTTTAGCTTTGAGTTTATTCACAGCAGGTGTAGACTAAACTGGTCTCCTGAGTTTTAACATACATTCTTGGGAGTTTAAACCCAGCGTGCGCTGTGATGACGAAGGACTTTTACTTTTAATGGTGGCGGCAGGAAGTTAAATGTGTCAAAACACTGATTCATAGAATTAAAAATAAAGATATCATCTTAAAATAGACTCTCTAGAGGTTTACTGTCACTAAGTTTGTCCTGATTGTTTGTTTCGCAGCTATGACGCTGATCGCCGGCTCTCCGTTGAAAATCGACCTGAGGCCGGTTCTCCCCGACGCCGTTCCCATCCTCGCCTCCTTCCTCCGCAAGAACCAGCGAGCCCTGAAGCTCTGCACGCTGGCCGCTCTGGACATCCTGCTCAGAAACTACAGGTAACACACACACACACACACACACACACACACCTGTCAGCCACCGCCGTCGGCTCCGCCCACGCCTTCCTGTCAGTAACGCTGTATGAATGTGTGTGCTTCAGCTCGGCGGTGACTCCTGTCATGGTGGATGCCGTGCTGGCCGAGCTTCCCCCTCTCATCTCCGAGAGCGACATGCACGTGTCTCAGATGGCGCTGAGCTTCCTGTCCACGCTGGCGGTGACTCACCCGTCCTCGCTGGGGCAGCTGAGCGGAGGGAACATCCTGCAGCAACTCATCGCGCTGGTTCGATCCCCGCTGCTGCAGGGCGGAGCGCTCGCCGCCATGCTAGAGTTTTACCAGGTACAACAGGAGTTTAACTTTTTAACCACCAGAAAAATGATTTCAGGCTGGTTACAAATGAAAAACAACTTAAAGGAATAGTTTGTTTTGTTCGAAGTGTGCGCCAGACTACATTGAGAAAACAGTAATTTTACCACTCAGAACACAGGAGTTGCTGATCTACTACTGTCTCCATCGGTTAGTTTGTTTGTGTTATTGTGTGACTTTGGTGTTTTAAAGGGTTAGTTCAGCTTCACCAAAGTCACTCAATAACACAAACTAACTAATCGATCGATGCAGCGGTAGACCAGCAACTCCTGTGTTCTGATAGGTAAAATTACTGTTTTTTTCAAAGGAATCTGGTGGCTTTGAAGTGAGCATAGATAACGGCTTCAGTTCTCCCAGTTTAAGTTGATTAGTGAAGTTTTTAATTAGGAGTAATTACTGGTAAATAATCACCGTGTGTGTTTGTGTTCAGGCGTTGGTGGCGACAGAGACTCCTGGTCTGGGTTACATGGACCTGCTGAGGATGCTCACTGGTCCCGTTTACTCCCAGAGTGCCGCGCTGCCTCACAAACAGGCCTACTGCTCCATCGCCAAATGTGTCGCCGCTCTGACCAGAGCCTGCCCCAACGAGGGACCCGCTGTGGTCGGACAGTTCATCCAGGTAAACTCACCTGTCTGACCTACAGACGTTGTGGTAGAACTGAAAACTCAGCAGCAACAGAAATAAAGTCTGTTGTTCAGAAAAAAAAACCCAGAATCACTGAAAATAGCTGGGTGGCATTAAATTGTAACTTTTTTGAATGTAGTTTGGTTTGACTGAAGGTTCATTCTTTCCCTCGATTACAGCACGTTGACAACTTCAGCTCATCGCCCAGATGAATGTGTAAATAATAATATTAATATTATTAATAAATAAAGATGTTTTTAAATAAAGTTTTCTTTTATTGTTCTGCTGGCTGACAGGACGTGAAGAACAGCCGCTCCACAGACTCCATCAGACTGCTCGCTCTGCTCTCATTAGGCGAGGTGGGACACCACGTGGACCTGAGCAGCCAACCAGAGCTCAAGACCGTCATCCTGGACGCGTTCTCCTCCTCCAGTGAAGAGGTAACCCCACCAGTCTGTCTGACCAGGAAGTGCCTTCAGATCCACGGCTTTTCACATTAAACGTTTTTAACGTGTGACGGGAGAATAATGAGAGTTTACAGCCATGCTAGCAGCTCCTTTTTCCTCCATTTCTTTCCCTTTTCTGCTCATATTGCAGTAGAAATTAGCGATTAAAACTCAAACAATTTGTTGAATAATCGATCAGATTATTGATAAAAAATTAATAGGCAACTGTTTTGACAATCGATTAATTGGTGAGTCAGTTTTCAAGTCGAAATATCAAACATTCTCTGGTCATGCTTCTCAAATGTGAGGATTTACTGCTTTTATTTATCTTATTTAATAGTAAACTGAATGTCTTTGGGATTTGTAGTAATTTTGTACATTTCAAGAAATATTCTTATTTGTAGATTTTATTTATTTATTTATTTATTTATATTAATAGATCCCACTTCTCAGCATTTTGTATTTACTCATTTGCACTGTGGTTATTTGTTATATATTGCACATCTAAATGCAAATATTTGTACATATTTCATATTTCTTATATTCTAATTTTATTATTTATATTTCTTTACATATATTGTGTTTAAATTGTAGCATTATCTTCATAATTTACATGTTACCTTTTCCTTTATTGCTATTTTCTTATATTTCTTTATGTTTATATAAGAGCAACTCTGATCAATTAAGTATTTCTGATTCTGATCAGACAAAATATGACATCTGAAGACGTCACTGTGGGCTTTAGGATTGTGAAGAACAACATGTTATATACTAAATAATTGATTAATTGACTCCAGCTGAAGGGTGTTTTGCACCATAAAAGAGGGAATGTGGGAATTAAAACAAGCTGCTCGCCAACATCTGATTTAGTATCATGCTGGTAGATATTAACCTGTTAATCTCCCTGTCCGTGTGTCTCTCAGGTGAAGTCGGCGGCGTCCTATGCGTTGGGCAGTATCGCGGTGGGGAATCTTCCAGAGTATCTGCCCTTCGTCCTGCAGGAGATCTCATCCTCCAAGAGACAGTACCTGCTGCTGCACTCGCTCAAAGAGATCATCAGTAAGAGCCGCTCAGATACTTCGTGAATAACTATGTGTGTGTGTGTGTACTTTTGGTTTTAATCTGTGTGTGTGTCTGTGTGGAGGTTCGGCGTCGGTGACCGGTCTGAAGCCGTACGTAGAGTCCGTTTGGTCTCTGCTGCTCAAACACTGCGAGTGTCAGGAGGAAGGAACCAGGAACGTGGTGGCCGAGTGTCTCGGCAAACTGACGCTGATCGACCCCGAAACCCTGCTGCCCCGCCTCAAAGGATACCTGCTGTCAGGTAATCAATACTCTGATCAATAACCAATAAATAAGCCCCGCCCCTACGCTCCTCACAGCCAATCAGACGGCCTCAGTCTCCTCAACCTGCATCTCATTGGTTCACAGATTAGAACGTGTGAATTAATAAATCGTTTTAATTGAAACACCTGCTGGATCTGAAGCGGTCATCTGGTTATTGATGTGAAATATTGATTTATTGATTACTGATCTGTTTCTGTGTGTGTGTGTAGGTTCGTCGTACGCCAGGAGCTCCGTGGTAACAGCGGTAAAGTTCACCATCTCTGACCAACCACAGCCTATCGACCCACTGCTGAAGAACTGCATAGGTAAACATGAACTTTATGGATCTCTTATTAATTGATCTCTTAGCAGAACTCCATTCAGTTTATCATCAATTTAAGGAAAAAGGTTAAAACTTAAATAAAGCTCTAACATGACATGAACTCATGGATGTTTCTCAGGTGATTTCCTGAAGACGCTGGAGGACCCGGACCTGAACGTGCGTCGCGTTGCCTTGGTAACGTTCAACTCCGCTGCCCACAATAAACCCAGTCTGATCCGAGAGCTGCTGGACTCCGTTTTACCACAACTGTACAACGAGACCAAAGTCAGGAAGGAGCTGATCCGAGAGGTGACGACATACTGAAATATCTATATATTTATACACAGATGTGCTGTACAGATGTTGGTTTGGCAGTATTGATCAGCAGATGTTTGACGGTGTGTTCAGGTGGAGATGGGTCCGTTCAAACACACGGTGGATGACGGTCTGGACTTGAGAAAGGCTGCGTTCGAGTGCATGTACACTCTGCTGGACAGCTGCTTGGACCGGCTCGACATCTTCACCTTCCTCAACCACGTAGAGGACGGCCTAAAGGACCACTACGACATCAAGGTCTGACCACACGCTAAAATACTACTACAACTACTACCATTTGTACTACCAGTACTTCTGCTGATGATGATTCTTTACTTCTGATTGTTGTTGTGTTCAGATGCTGACGTTTCTGATGCTGGCCCGGCTGTCGTCTCTGTGTCCCAGTGCTGTCCTACAGAGACTGGACAGACTGGTGGAACCACTTAGAGCCACCTGCACCACCAAGGTACACAAACTACACACAACATGCTGCACCAGTACATCACATGTCAACATGTACTGGTAATAGCGGGGAGTACTACCCAGCCTGTTTAATGTCTTCTGAGCGTAGACTTAACATAAGAAGTGGACCAAGTGTAGCACGTAGCCCCGCCCTTAAGCATCCCCTGCTTTATGGTTGATTGGACTTTTGCTCCTGTCTCGTAGCACCCTGAAGGATTTCAAGAGACTAAATATGACTAAATATTTATCTGGTGTTTTTTTTTAATCCAGTTTTTGGGGAATAAATGTGTCGTCATTTTGATCAGAAGAGTACAACGTGTCTTCTGTCTTTGCAGGTGAAGGCAAACTCGGTGAAGCAGGAGTTTGAGAAGCAGGACGAGCTGAAGCGGTCGGCGATGCGAGCCGTCGTGGCGCTGCTGACGATCCCCGAGGCCGAGAAGTCGCCGTTGATGTCGGAGTTCCAGTCCCAGATCTCATCCAATCAGGAGCTGGCGGCCATCTTCGACTCCATCCAGAGGGACTCCAGCTCCGCCAACATGGAGTCCATGGACACTAGCTAGAGGAGACGGACACATTCCCCACGATGCAACACGGCACCACCCCCCCCGCTGCTGGAGCGCTAACCCTGCAGCATGTTTCCATGACAACAGGACACACACATACATACACACACACACACACACACGTAGTAACACACCCTCTCCTAGCGATTGATCGTTCCATGATGCATTGCACTGAAATCAGCTGTTGGAAAAGACAGGAAGAAGATGGACGTACGGCGAACATACACGGACAAAAAGGACAAAGAACAAAAAAAAATCCAGAAAAATAAGTTCCATATGAGGCTTGGAAGCTCCTCCCACTTCCTGTTTGTTTTTCTAGCGAGGTCATCTGATTGGCTGATCTCCCTGTTCATCATCATTCTTCTCTTTTTGTTTTTTTTTCTTTTCGTTATTCCAGAAAGTTCCACAGGTACTGTACTGTAACCTGATTGGCCACTGCTGAGTGACTGACAGTTGGCGTGGTATCAAAACTGACCAATGGGAAAACGGCCTTTTATTGCCTGAGGCTGTGGTGACCAATGGGAGAAGGGCTCGCTCTGTTTTTTTGCGAATGATGTAGGCAGCCAATAGGATGCTTGGGGGGTGATGATGGGTGGGCGGGGTTTTACTGTTTGTGGACCAATCAGCTTTCTTTGTTTCCCCTGATTCAATAGGCCCGCCCTCGCTCCCTTCAGGGGAGGAGGAGAGAGATTATTGGACCAGGTCCCACCTGACCAGACCCGATTGGACCGTTGCTGATGGCTGTTGCCATGGTAACGCAGTGTGTAACACAAAGTAAAAATATTCCGAACGTTCCGTTTGTTCCCGTCAGTCGGCCGGTTCCAGCCGGTCAGGACTGGTTTCCATTTACTGTACTCTAGTCTGGTTTGATCTGGTGAAACCGGGTCCAGTCTGGTGTAAAAACTGGTCCATTCCGGTCTGGTCAGGACTATCCACTGTTGTTTCTCGCCCAAGACAAATAAAAAAGGTCCATTTCTGCCTGCCTTCATACTTCTTTCTGTCTGGTTTCTTCTTGTGTCTTCAAACAAAGTGAACAGCGAACGAAAAGTCCTACTTCTTCTTCTCACATTCCCAGAGGGTCCGCACGGCCAAAGTGACGTCACGCCACGAGACATGTCCCATCTTCATGTTTTCTTCAGTATCGCAGTAATCCAGCGATAGTAGTCTTTACATCCATGAGTACGACGCAAACAGGAACCGATCATAGCTGAGGCTGGTGCTCAAGTTGTAGCCCACAGAATCACTAAATGGTTCATCCTCTCCGCTGCTAGTATGGCAGAGTCTTGTTTTATGTGATTCTTAACAGAGATATACAGATAACAGATCCTTTACTTGAATATAAGTAGCAGTACCACGGTGTAAAAATACTTAATTACAAGTAAAAGTCCTGCATTCGTAGTTGTGCTGAAGTAAATGTATGGACGTATCATCTGTAAAAGTACTCCAAAAAATCACCCCCATGAGTATTATATTATTATATATTCTATTGTTGGTTAATTATTACTGACGCTTTAGTATTTTACTGTTGTGTTTGGTTAAGTTGGAACTAATTTGAACTTTTATTTTATTTTACAATTTGTTTATTTTATTTTTAAAAAAGTACGGCATTTCATTTTAAGTAGTATATATACATGTATATATTGTTATTATATATTATATATATCTTTGTATGTCAATATATAAAAATACATATATGAATAAAGTAACTAAAGATGTCAGATAAATGTAATGGAGTAAAAAGTATAATAATTTTCTGAAATGTGAAGTAGTAATTATAAAGTAGTATACAATGGTAATACTCAAGTACAACTACCTCTACTTGAGTAAATGTACCTCGGTCCATGTACATCAAACAAAAACATGTAAAATACGAGTGAACAGATTTTGTTTGTAGTAGTTGAAGTGTAATTTGTAGCAGCAGATGGAGCCAGAACGCAGTACTTCATAGTACTGCAGCAGTAACAATACACACTCAGTGTAAAGAGACTTATTTGCCCTGAGTTTAGCTTCCCAGGCTGTCTTGTTTACTGTCCTAAGAGCCTTAACTAAGGGGCCACTGTGATGTGCTAATTTACAGACAACACACAGGTAATAATTAAAATGAACTACTTCCTGTCCAGAGTACGAAGCTGTGCTCTGATTGGCCGTTTCAATGAGGCAGAAACTCGTTAAGGCAGCAAACAAAACGAGTGACGCTCATTCATCTGGTCTCCTAGCAACAACTGAGTTGATGAGTTTGTATTACAGCCTGGCTGATCATTGACATGCTGATGACTTCTTTCCTCTTTGAAGACCAGTAATGTATTCTGTCCTGATGGACCGACGCTGTGAGCCTCCGTGTGCAGAGAGTTGTCGTTGCTGAGCCTTTAAAAACTAAAATATCCTCATAACCGAATAGAAAAAAAGAAGTAAATTAAGATGCTAGTTAAAGATTATTAGCTGAATCTGCAGTTTGGCTTAAATTATTATATATATTTTTGTGCTTTGTTCTCACAAATTAGCATAAAACATATCCCTTAGTGCCTTTATTCTGAAATACTTACAACAATAAACACCAAATTTGATTATATCATGGTCACTGTAAGGCCTTTATTTTAAAAGTTGAGACCAAACTTTTTTTTTAATTACTGTCAATTTCAAATTTTAATGAATTTCCGGTCACTTTAGCACCAACAATATCATTTTACATATGTCTCACAAATTATCATGAAACATTTCCCTTAGGGCTTTTATTCTGAAAGTCTGAGGCAGATGGTCTGCTGTTAATTACGTATTAATTTAACATGAATTCATTCTTTCTTCTTCTCAAGTATTTTCTCAATAATAAACTTATCCAACTTTCTACTTTCAAGAAGATTCTTCAATAAATGTTTAAATGCCAAACGTTTATTTTAAAAATAACAATTCAGAAATTGCTCTAAATGTGAGATTTCACTCTCGACCTTGGATTTTTTACTTCCGACTGACAATAAATTTAGCCTTAAGTATTATTCCTCTTGTTAATTGTTTTATTTTTTAAATATTTTTTAATTTCATTTATTGAGCAACACATTTACAAACAAGGCAGGTCCAAAATAGTATTGTAAATTAATGTAAATTAAAACAATAACTATAATAATAACCGTCAGTAACTGCACCATCAATACTTTTACTTTAACTACATTAATTTACTTAAGTGTTGCAGGAGTTTAACTTGCAGTAATATGTACTTTAACTTAAGAAACACATACACACACACTAGAGGAAGTGTGTATCCGAGAAAGGGAAGCTGGTTGGGTGGGGGGGGGCTCTATTCTTGGTGACTTCTTCCTGTTTGGGTGTGGCTTCACAGCACCCTATCTCTGACTGTAGTAAACACCGTGAGTGTGTGTGTGTGTGTGGGTGTCTCGAGGCGTGTTCCCATCAACACGCTCCGACATGCACAGCTGCTCTCTGACTCCACAGTAACACTCTTTGACTTCTGTAGTTTCAATGTTTTGTTTTTTCTTTGCTGACCTCAGGAGTCGCTTTGACCTTTGACCTCCAGTCTGAGCAGCAACTAGGACAGGAAAAGACTGATGACATCACATGACATCATCAAGTAAGGGAAACACACATATGAGGGTCACGTGGTCATTTTGACACTAGTGAGACATTTAGATGTGCACAGACAACAGCTTTAGTTTGTTTCAAGTAGTATTCAGATACTTCAGTAAAAGTACTAATACTACACTGTGAAAATACTCCAGTACAAGTAAAAGTCCTGCATTAAAAAGTGTGTATTATCAGTAAAATGTACTTTACTGTACTTTAATATTTACCTCTGAGATGTAGTAGAAGTACAAAGTAGCATAAAATAGAAATTACTCAAATAAAGTACAAGTACCTTGAATTTGTACTTCAGTATAGTACCCAAAAACTTATTTGATATCATGTCTATTCTAGATATCTTTCAGTTTTTTGTCATTTCATTGCAGTAAAAAATAGAAACCACAGTACAAAAATACCTCTAGTGTTTCTACTCTGCAGGAAGAGGGAAGCAGCTGAGAGAGAGGCTGGAACGTCACAAGAAAAAAGAAAAGCCAGAATGTGACGAAGTTAGAGCGAAACCGGATGTAAGTGTGGACTGCCTTCAAAATACAAGTATATAATTAATGACTGTCAGAATAAACTGGGAAAAAAAGTTTTGGAAACTTGTGTTTGGTGGATTATTTCTCTGTTGCTACAATGCTAATTGGCATTGCATTTTACATGGTTGGAAAGCCTGTTTATTTACCTTCACAATGATGTCCAACTTGTAAGGATCATGCATTTGTGGGATGAGCAGCACAGCTGATTATGTGGGTAGCGCTCAAGAAAAATTTGACAAAATGCTCTGCCAATGGTAAACAGTGTATTCTCCTCGAGTTTAGAAAGCGACAGTGAAGAAAATAGAATACATTTCAACTTCATACGACCGTAGAGTAAATATCGATGTATATATATGTATATATAAATATATATATACATTTATATTTATATTTGTGTATATATATATATATATATATATATATATATATACAGACGTGGACAAAATTGTTGGTACCCTTCCGTTAAAGAAAGAAAACCCCACAATGGTCACTGAAATAACTTGAAACTGACAAAAGTAATAATAAATAAAAATGTACTGAAAATGAACTAATGAAAATCAGATATTGCTTTTGAATTGTGGTTCAACAGAATCATTTTTAAAAAACAAACTAATGAAACTGGCCTGATTCTGTTAAACCACAATTCAAAAGCAATATCTGATTTTCATTAGTTCATTTTCAGTACATTTTTATTTATTATTACTTTTGTCAGTTTCAAGTTATTTCAGTGACCATTGTGGGTTTTTGTTTCTTTAACGGAAGGGTACCAACAATTTTGTCCATGTGTGTGTATATATATAGATATATATATATCTATATATATATTTATGTTTGTATATATATATCTATATATTTATATAGATATATATTTGGCTTTGTATTCAGTATATTATATAGTTTTGCAATTATGAGAACTGTGTTAATTAGCAGAATTTCTATTTTTCTTTCTATTATTTTGAAAGAATTGATAGGAAGCGCTTGCGTGCACTACGTCGAGCTTGACGTCAGCGCGTAGCGGCGTTGTTCGGAGGGAGCGGCTCTGGTAGAGCGACACAGACACAGAGCGGTAGGGAGAGAGAGAGAGAGAGAGAGACGGACGGCTGGATGACTGTGAGTACCGCTTCCTTTCTCTCTCTTTTCTCTCCCTTTTTACTCCCTTTTCTCGCCTTTTATTACCTCCAACATGTAGATATAGCTTAACCCGGGACACACGGTGACATAGTGGGTGTGTTAGGGAGGTTAGGAGTGGACACAGGCCGGTTCCGAGCCGAGCTGAGCCGAGCTGGGCTGGGTTTGCGGAAGCGACCGTTGGACAGACCGACAGACAGCCGTTAATGATAATATACTGTTGATATAACAAACATGGCGGCTGTCCGTCTTCAACAGAATCTCAGCGTTCCATCTTCGAACGTTACTCGGCTAAACCTCCAGCAGGGCGCAGCCGGGCCTGCCGCCAGAGCGTGGCCGGGCAGGGAGCGTTCTGAGGCGGCCAGAGAGCTGCGGAACTCCCGCTGCTTCTGCTGGAGGAAAAAATAAAAGAGAGAGAGAGAGGAAGTAACTTATTGCAGACTTGAGGAGTTTTTTTTGGAGGGAACCTGTCTGTCCGTCTATCTACCTGTCTGTCTGTCTGTCTGACTGTAGCTTGGTTTTATTCCCCTGCTGTTGTACTGTCAGCAACAAACACACACACACACACACACACACACACTGAGTATTGACAGGCCCCACCTAGTTCTGGTTGACTCAGGGATCTGTGTGTGTGTGTGTCTGTGTGTGTGTGTGTCCATCTTTCTCCTCCACCAACTTTACTTTAGGAGATTAAACATCATGTACAACAAAGTACAACTACAAACTTAGTGCACATTGCAATAATTAATAAAAGGGGTTTAAATACATGATCTGAGCCAAGTTTGACTGGTCTTGAGAGTTTGCGAAATGTGCAAATTTCTGATTGTTTAAAATCTATAAGAATGATGTGAACACAGACACACACACACACACACGCACACTGAGTATTGACAGGCCCCACCTATTACTGGTTGACTCAGGGATCTGTGTGTGTGTGTGTGTGTGTTTGTGTGTCCATCTTTCTCCTCCACCAACTTTACTTTAGGAGATTAACATCATGTACAACAAAGTACAACTACACACTTAGTGCACATTGCAATAATTAATAAAAAGGGGTTTAAATACATGATTTGAGCCAAGTTTGACTGGTCTTGAGAGTTTGCAAAATGTGCACATTTCTGATGTTTCAAATCTGCACCAATAATCATCTGGAGGAGAGGTTCTCAACCTTTTTTTTTTTTTACCATGTGAACCCTTTAAATGAAGCAAAAATGCCCAAAAAATTCTCTGGTTCCAGTTTCTTTTTCTATGTAAATTGAATATTTTGTATTATACACACACACACACACACACACACACACAGAGTATTGAAAGGCCCCACCTCCTGTAGTTCTGGTTGACTCAGGGATCTGTGTGTGTGTTTGTGTGTCCATCTTTCTCCTCCAACTTTACTTTAGTAGATTAACATCATGATGCATTCGGTGCCTGTTGGGACAAAGTACAATTACACACTTAATGCACATTGCAATAATAATAAAAGGGGTTAAATGTGAAAATTTCTGAGATAATTTGATTGTTTAAAGTCTATAAGAATGATGTGAACACAGAATAGCTGTTTGATTGTCACCATTCATTGTGTAAATATCCCTTAAATGCACCAATAATCATCTGGAAGAGTGGTTCCCAACCTTTTTTTACCATGTGAACCCTTTAAATAAAGCTATGCCTAGAATTAATTAGCAACTATTTTGATAGTAGAAGCAAAAATGCCAAAAATTCTCTGGTTCCAGCTTCTTTTTCTATGTAAACTGAATATTTTGGTGTTTTTTTTTACTCAATTTGAAGACATTAACTTGGACTCTAAGGGGTATTTTTCACTATTATCTCAATCGGCAGATACATTGATAATGAAAATAATAATTTTGACTAGGGCGCGGCGATATGGCCAAAGACTTCTATCAAGATATATGTTATTTTATATCTCAATAACAATATAGCCTATATCACGCAGGCTGCCCAGTCGCACAGCAGAACGTGAAATAGTCACGAAATGTAATGTATTGACTCATGTACATAGACACGAATCACAGAAGTCAAAGTAGATTTATTTGTCACGTTACTTCCGTACTCAAGTTACGCCACTTCCGGAGTTATTTTAACCCAAGCCTCAATCTTTTCCTAACACTAACTAAGTAGGTTTTGTCACGTAACTTCCATACTTAAATTACGCCACTTCCGGAGTTATTTTGACCCAAACCATGATCTTTTCCTAAAGCTAACTAAGTCGGTTTTGCCAAAATACCTGACTTTCGCCCAGGAGAATGGTGTTCGTGTCCCGTGAGATACCGGAAGTCAACGTTGATTTATTTGTCACATAACTTCCGTACTTAAGTTACGGCACTTCCGAAGTTATTTTAACCCAAACCGCGATCTTGTCCTAAAGCTATCTAAGTAGTTTTTTTTATGTAACTTCCATTCCGTTGTCACATGGCGTTTGTCACGTGTTTCCCGTACTGACGTTACGTGTTTTACTTAGTTTACGTACTTATTTTATGATGTTTTCCCTTAACATAACTAAGTGGTTTTCTTGCTTAAACCTAAATCAGTGGTTTTGTCGCCCCCTGCTGATACTGCACATGAATCAATGCTTGTAATATTCACGTCTCTGCGAGGCAAAACGTGACACTGACACGCTGTCCTCTGATGGACAAGCAGGTCTATTACACGCTTTGGCACATCCAATCGTCACATCTGAGAAGCTGCAAACAGAATAATTTGGCATTTTTAGTCAGTTTCACTGCAATTTACACTTTTATTGACAAATAATTGCGGCCGGACAGATGAAAAATAGTGAGAAAGATAGTTACAGGGGTGAAAAGTGTATTTCTTTCTTTTTTATTTGTTAATTTGTTACCTCAATGCAGAAAATTATTATTATTATGTTATTTTAATTTATTTTTAATTGTATTTATTTATTTGTTTATTTATTCATTTATATTTCCTTTTTCTTTTTCTTTTTTATTTATTATTCATATTTTTATTTATTTATTTTTTATTTGCTTTGACTTATAGTTGACACGCTGAGACCTTTGACTGTTTTTAAGACAGTTTATCACACCTTTTATATCATTATGTCACTTATCTCGAACTTGTGTTTATTTGTATGAGTGAATATGAAAGTATTGCTCGAAGTGTGAAAACCACATAGATGTTTGTCAGCTGACTCTGCAGCTTTTTAGCCGGATGTGTAAATAGTGATGGTATGCTTACGAGTTAGCCGTTAGCAGCTTTATAAGGTGGTGATATATCATGGCTGAGTGTCTCTGCTGCCCCCAAGTGGCCACAAAAAAAAAAAACGTATGCAGATTTAAATATCATTATTATGCTTTTATTTTTTACTTTGATTGTGTTTCATGATGCACATGTTAAGTTGACTGTATGAAATATGAGAGGGGCGATCCAGATCCTGGTCCAGGTCCAGGTCCAGAGACACCCAGGTAGAGCCAGACAGGTGTGGGCGGAGTCATAATTCGCTTTCCCCTCATCGGTCTTTGCCCCCTGCTTCAGTTTGTAACTTCCTGCGATTCCCTGAACTCGCCCGAACTTGTTGCATCAAACTGAGCAGAGACATAGAGAGGCGGCCCCGTTCAGACCTGCAGGCACTGAAATCCACCTCTGGTGATGCGTTCACTGACACCTGGACAGCTAAAACTCCACCTAGTCGCTTCATGCATCCTCAGCATCAGGGTTATACTCTAGTAAAGACTTTGAACATATAAATGCAGATGTAAAAGCACAAATTAATCTGAATGTCAACCAGTTCTGCAACAATTAAAATAAATGCTTGTGTAAACTGAACTTTATAATAATATTATATTAATAAATGTGATAATATCTATTGATATTAATGCAATTTAAGTTTTTATTTTATGTTTTTTTTTGTTTTTCTGTAGCAGCTGGGTAAAGTCACTGAAAATCACCATTAAACACCTCAAATATATGATATTTTGCTGTGGTGGAAGAAGTGCTCACATCTTTTACTTAAATAAAAGTAAAAATACCATAATGTAAAAATACTGTTCTAAAATTGAAAAAGAAAAAATACAAAAATCCCTGCATTAAAAAAATTCTCAAGTAAAAGTAGACAAGTATCATCAGCAAAATGTACTTAAAATATCAACAATGTAATATTATTATACTATATTATTATATTATGGGATTATTAGATTTCATTCTATTGCAGCTGGTTGATGTAGAGCTAATTTAAATTGTTAGGTAGTTTAATCTTTAATGCATCATATATAACCAGTTGTGGAAGAAGTACTTCTATCTTTTACTTTAATAAAAGTAAAAATACCACACTGTAGCAGTAGTATTTGTACCACTGGAGGCAGGCGGTAACTATACTAACTAACTGACAGACAGACAGGAGTTCCATTGCAACATCAGCGCCCAGCAGCAGAGCTACTCTGCCGCCATTTTGGACTGAAAGCGACTACCGGACGCCAGTAAAACGTCTGCCTACAAAGTGATGTAAAAAAGTAAAATTAAATAATTTCTATTCTGTTGTCATATTCTACTGAAATGGCCTGTGTTGAACAATAAAATATTATAAATATAATAATCGTTTTCAATCAAAAATGGTGGCAGCCGCACCAGAGAGTCTCTTTGCTTCTTTACTCTTTGGCTCCTCTTCCGGTACGTAGCCAAGATGGCGAGCATTGAGGCGTTCCACACTCAACGTTTTTACCGTTATGAGTACAACAACATCCGGGTACTCACTTTGCCATACTTGTCTTACGCAAGAACGCAAATTGAGACATAGCAACAGGAATTCTGGGAAAATAACCCACTGGAAAAATGGCGGTTAGAAAGAGAGAGATGTTAATGTTTGGTCCTTACACCACCTGCTTAACTACACACACACTTAACACTTATCTCATCACCATGGTAACCTTGGCAGACCCTTATTAACAGAGACGAGTGTGTGTGTGTGTGTGTGTTGTGTGTGTGTGCGTCGTCTCCGTCGTGTTGCTTCTTGTTGCTGCAACGACAAACACACAGCGAGGCATGACTGGTATGCAAACACACACACATGAGGGTGCATAGCAACAGTAACCAGGAAGGATTCCACAGTTGTGACATCACCACCAGCTGTTTGTGTGCGAATCACCTGACCTCTCTCTGTTTTTAATGAACACCACCCAGATGCATGCTGGGTAATACTGACCTCCCAGTGAGAGGTGTGTGTAATTGATGGTTTTACAGCTGCAGGTGTGTCGTAGTAACGCTGCTCTGTGATTGGATGATTAACGTGTCTGTCTGTCTCTCTCTCACTTCCAGCAGACAGACAGTCAGGATGCGTGAATACAAACTGGTTGTTTTAGGATCAGGAGGAGTCGGCAAGTCAGCTCTGGTGAGTCATTAAACCCACTTTACTGTCTCTACTCAGGTGTGTCTATTAAAGGATAACTAACTATGGTTTTATTACTGTCAGTAAACAAAACAGCCACTGAGTTACTCCCACACTGACCAGGAAAGAGGGACGATTTTTAATAAACTAGAGCATCACTAAGGACAATTTCTATCCCGAATTAGAGAGAATATTGTATTATATGTGTTAACATTTAAAGTTTATATTCCTCCATGAACGGTACTTTTCTGGCAACCTACCGGCTTTAAAATGCACAGTTTGCTAATGGAGTTTGGTGAGCAGATGCGAAATCAGCGTGCGGCTGATTTAGCAGTAGCAAAATACACTATTTTGACTCAATCTCACATACACCGTTCTGCTGCCACTAATACTCACTACCAGAGCACCACATGTGGATTAATCCACTGCAGAAAATAGTCCCCAACAAATGCACTATTTCCTCCTGTTTGTTTGATTAAAAACTTGCTCTGTATCGGCAAGAATCCGGCGATACAATACATATCATGATGCAGGGGTAATGATTCAATTTATTGCGATTAGGACTGTCAAACAATACAAATATTTTATCATGATTAATTGCATGATTATCCATAGTTAATAGCAATTAATTGCGATTAATCACACATTTTTTATCCGTTCAAAATGAACCTTAAAGGGAGATTTGTCAAGTATTTGACACTCTTATCAACATGGGAGTGTACAAATATGCTGCTTTATGCAAATTTATGGATATTTATTATTGAAAATCAATTAACAACACAAAACAATGACAAATATTGTCCAGAAACCCTCACAGGTACTGCATTTAGCATAAAAAATATGCTCAAATCATGACATGGCAAACTGCAGCCCAACAGGCAACAACAGCTGTCAGTGTGTCAGTGTGCTGACTTGACTGTGACTTGCCCCCAAACTGCATGTGATTATCATAAAGTGGGCATGTCTGTAAAGGGGAGACTCGTGGGTACAAATAGAACCCATTTTCATTCACATATCTTGAGGTCAGAGGTCAAGGGACCCCTTTGAAAATGGCCATGACAATTTTTCCTCGCCAAAATTTAGCTTAAGTTTGGAGCGTTATTTAACCTCCTTCACGACAAGCTAGTATGACATGTTTGGTACCGATGGATTCTTTAGGTTTTATAGTTTCATATGATACCAGTATCTTCACTCTAGCTTTAAGGAGGACGAGTTTGTCGGCGCTTCGATGTATAAATTCTCTCAAACTCTCATGATGTCGATTAAATATCACTCCAAAGTCTCCATCAGATAAAAAGCGGATGCAGACTGATGTCACTGATGTTTGTCTGTGAATCATCTCCAGTGTTTCCATCTGACACACACACACACACACACACAGTGTCACTACAATGAAGTGCTTCAGTCCAGATGATATAATGGAGACGTGTCAGTGTGTCACATTAATTCCATTCTAATGACTTCCAATGGAGACCAGAACAGAGCTCCATTAACATTACTGGCCTACTTCTCTTTATCCCACTGCCTGTCTCTCTCTCTCTGTCTGTCTGTCTCTATCCTGTCTTTCCGTCTGCAGACTGTCCAGTTCGTTCAGGGAATCTTTGTGGAGAAATACGACCCGACGATAGAGGATTCCTACAGGAAGGTAAGACAGCTTCCTGTTTGTCTCTCTGGGTGATGTGAGACAGTTAGTAGTCACTAGTACCATCAGGGGCTGATGGGACAGACTGGATGCTGATGTATAATAACAATAAAAAAAGAGGAGAGGAAGAAGAAGGAAAAGATGGAGGTGAGGGAGATAAGAGAGAAGAAGGAAAACTATCAGAAGAAGAAAAAGCAGAAAGGAAATGAAGAGGAAGAGAAGAAGAGAAAAGAAAACATCAGTAAATGTAGAAGGAGAATATGGAAGCTGATTTCTGCAAAGAAAGGGAAAAAAATAGATGAAAGGGAATTATAAAAATAAAGATGCTCGTGAAAATTATGAGATTAGTCAAAATTATTAAATAATAAGTCGAAATGATTAAATAATAAGTAAAAATTATGAGATATTAAGTCAAAAGTATTAGATAATAAGTACAAATTATCAAATAAGTATGAAAATATTAAATAAGTCAAAATGACCAAATAAATAATAAATCAAAATATTAAATAATAAGTCAAAATTATCAAAGAAGTAAAAATGATTAAATAAGTCAAAATGATTAGATAAGTCAAAATGATCAAGTAAGTAAAAAAATATAAATAATAAGTCAAAATGATCAAATAATGAGACAAAATATTAAATTATTAGTCAAAATGATTAAATAAGTGAAATTATTAAATAAGTAAAAAATTATCAAATAGTTATAATTATGATATATTAAATAAAAATGATGAGATAATAAATCTAAATATTAAATAATAAGTCAAAATTATTAAATAATAAGTACAAATTGTAAAATAAGTCGAAAATATGAAATAATAAATAAAAAAATATTAAATAATAAGTACAAATTCTGGGATATCAAAACAAAATGTATATTTTCAGTACGAACACATCCCACTCCCTTCAGTTTCAATTGTCTCCACCCGCCTGCTGCAGCCAACTTTTTATCCACTTCCTTATTTTATTGTAAAGGCTGAGAATTGTGACCACATGTTGTTGCATCGCAGCATAACTCCACCCGTCAGAGAAGCACCACAGATTAGTATCATGTTCACCATGTTCACCATCTTAGTTTACAAGCTGAGCCTGATGGGAATGTCTTTAGTTCTGCAGGTATTTGGTCATAAACGTCACTATACCTGACACACTAAAATGTTGACCTGATGATGGCGCTAGATGAAAAGTCAGAGGTTCAACAAAGTTATAATAGTTCATCCTGAGTAATGAAGCATGTTTCATCACAATCTCTCTGTTGTCACAAGTTGAACATTTGGGGGGAAGTCTTTCTCAAGTTTCTGGTGACATTTATTGTGAAATTTTGGTAAATGGTTCGTTGGTAATGTTTTGGTGAAACACTGAGGACTCTCTGTTTCTCTCTGTGTCTCTGATTCCAGCAAGTGGAGGTCGATGGACAGCAGTGTATGTTGGAGATCCTGGACACAGCAGGAACAGTAAGACCTGTCTACCTGTCTGCCTGTTAATCTGTCTGTCTGTTCATTTGCTAACGTTTCCCTTCATAAAACCATAAAAACACACACAGAAGTCATAAATAAAAATACCTTTGTCCACATACTATATCTGTCTGTCTCCCTGACCACCTGTCTGTCTGCCCGTCTGTCTACAGGAGCAGTTCACGGCGATGCGAGACCTGTACATGAAGAACGGTCAGGGCTTCGCTCTGGTCTACTCCATCACGGCTCAGTCGACCTTCAACGACCTCCAGGACCTCCGGGAGCAGATCCTCAGAGTGAAGGACACCGAGGACGTACGACACACACACTCACACACCCACACACACATTGGAAACATCTGTCAGTATACAGAGCCAAAGTCATGATATCACTTCCTGTCTAGCTTCTGTAACTCAATACAATCTCTCAGTCAGCGTTTCTTTCATCGGACTTTTTGAACAAATGAAACCTGTTCCTGGAAATAACAAATCAGCATCCACTTATATATTCCATATTCAAAATGTAAACAAATAGGTAACAATTTCCCAGAGCTGATCTATGAAGAGCTTGTTTTATCTGACCAAATCTAAAGATGTTTAATTTATTATATCATAACATACAGAAAAGCAGCAAATCATCACATTCGACAAGAAGGAACCAGAGAATGTTGGACACTTTTGCTTGATAAATGACTTAATTGATTGATTAACGGTTTCTAACTAGTGATGGGGAAATGAGCAGGGTTTGATACGGTGTAAACGGTGACATCTGCTGGCCAACACGTGGTACTGCATTTATCTGTGAAACCTCATAACGGAGCCCTGAATCAAAATACATTTAAAGCCACTGATGTTATCCATCAAAACAGAGTATCTGCTTTTAAATGTTATGGAATCATCTCACTGCAATGCTTTTACTTTGAAAGGTCAATACTTTGTCTCAACACGTCAAAAATGCAAACTTAATGAGTTGTGTTGGAAATGCATTAATGGGAATATTTGTTCTGGCGTCGCAGGTTCCTATGATCCTGGTTGGGAATAAGTGCGACCTGGAGGTGGAGCGCGTGGTGGCCAAAGAGTCGGGCGTCGGCCTCGCCCGCCAGTGGAACTCCTGCGCCTTCCTGGAGACCTCGGCCAAGAGCAAGATCAACGTCAACGAGGTGACCACACATACACACTGTTTTCACATTAGAGGTCTCCACCGATAACGCTCAGTTCTGAGCTACCAGAGAAACACAACTCGGGACCCGAGTAGTGCCAGGTCTAAATTATATTCAGTCTAGTTGGGTCCAGGATCTCGGACTGAAAGCGACTACCGGACGCCAGTAAAACGTCTACCTACAAAGTGCCGTACAAAAGTAAAACAAAATTATTTCTATTCTATTGTCATATTTAATGTCTCTACGGAAATGTCCTGTGTTGAACAATACAATATTATAAATATGCATACTATTATAACTATTTACTTATTTATTTATTACACTTCTTTGCCCGGCTGCTTCCCAGAGGAGCATAAAGTGAGCGGTGGACATAAATGAAAGTTAGAAAAATCCAGCACACAGATTTTGAGAGCAACTTTTTCATGTCAAGGATCCAAGTTGGAGTCCAATAGACCACAGACCATGGATGCAGAAGAGGTTGTGTCCTGTGCTTTTGCCCTGCGTGTTAGTAAATAGCCTACAACTCCATTAAATTCTGTTGATGTCATGCTACCAGCACTACTAGCTACTGGCCGATAGCCGGTTGTTTGGGAACAGAGACGTTATTACATCCACCACGGTACAGGCTTACAGCACACAACCCATGGGTGTATAATATGATAATGAAAATGATGAATTACAGCCAATATATCCATTATTACAGCTAGCAGGAAGCTGGCAGGAAGCTGGCAGAACCGGATATGTCATATGAGAGTACAGGGCGTTGCAGTCCCGTGGGTCTGCACTTTCATTATGGCGAGGAAAATTTAGATATTTAAATATACCGATGTGTGTTTTTGCAGATCTTCTACGACCTTGTGCGACAGATTAACAGGAAGAGTCCAGTTCAAGGGAAAACTCGTAAAAAGTCCAACTGTCAACTTCTCTAATGACAGGTAATTATTAAAACATACTCATCTATTATTGAACACACACACACACACACACACACACACACTATTGTACAAATTGTTCTTCTCTCTCCAGTTCCTGCTCACCTGACCGACAACCAACCAACCAACCAACCAATCACAGGACATCTTCCAGCTGGCCACGCCCCTTAAACACGACCACGTCATCATCAACATCAGCCACCTCTGACCTCTGTTCCCGTGACGACCACTTCTCCCATCCCCTCACCACACAGTCTGACAGAGACTGTTGCCTTGGAAACATTAAAACCAAACACCGAAAGACTGCAGCGGCGATGATGATGATGACGATGATGAAGATTTTGCTGTTGCAGGAATGGGGGGGCTGTCCAAACAACTGCCCAAATTTAAACTACGGTTCCCATCATGCTCTCTGCTAGGCCATTTTTGCGCTGGGGGAGTGGCCTCATGCTTTTTACTTTTAAATGTTTCTTTCCTTTTTCCTTATTTTCTAGCAGTCCCGAGCCGTTCACACACACTTCACTGTCAGCTGTGTGCGTGGCTCTGGTTGAACCTGTGGATCCATTCAGTGATTATTATTACGGTGGTTATTATTATGATTCTGTGTGAAAAGATATAAAAGTCATTTAATGTTTTTGTTTTTGATTTTTGGGGTGGGAGGGGCGGGGGTAAAGGGTGCAGCAGGTCATGCAGTCAGCTCAGCACGCTCTTAGCTTTGAGCTAACTTAAAGGGACTATTTGTAACTTTCAGAAATGCATGTTAACAGCGACACCTGTGGCTGTTAAGTCAACGAAAGTCAGCGTCGGGCTCGCGCTTGCTCGCTCTAAATAGACTTGAACGAGCATCGCTCAAAACAGTGAGGTGACACACGTCAGCTAAAACCACAATATCACTCTATATTTCACCTGCTTGGCAGTAATGTTAGCTGACCAGACGAAGGTCTCTCCATGAATCACTGCTGATCCTAGTGTTTTGATTTAGTGTAGATTTATACGTGTAAAAAGTTACAAACAGTCCCTTTAAGTTAGCCAACAGCTACGGGAGTTATTTTGCAATATTCCACGAAAATGCTAACTATCCAAATTTGCGATTTGTTGCTTGATTGGCATATTTGTTAAAGAAGTTAATGTAGAAAAAACTTAAATAGATTTGGGCTACCTTGTTAGCCCAGCAGCTAGTAAAAATGTAAAAATATGGTGAGCAAATTATGCTATTTGTGGAGTGTTAGCATTATTAGTATACACCCCCAAAAACTTGTAAATTAGGAAAAACTAACAATGCTAAACATGCTGTTTGTGAACAAAACATCAACGCTAACAACGCCACAAATAAATGATAGTAGCTGTGTGCTTGTTAGCGTAGCAGCACGGTGAGCTGACTCTAGATCTGCTGCTCAGGGCGGACATGTTGCCTTTAGACAGCAGACTCACACTGGTCCTGTACCTTCTGTGTGCGTGTGTGTATGTGTGTGTGTCTGTGTGTCTGTGTGTGTGCGTGCGTGAGTGTGAGTGTGTATGTTTTTGTGTGTTTGTGAGCTGCATAAGAACGATGAACCACGCCAGTTTCTGTGATTTTTGGCCCAGTTGGGGTTAGGGAGGGGGATTATTTTTACTGAGCAGGGCAGCCAGCAGGTGTTGTTTCTGTATTATTAACCATATTATTACCTGATTATTAATGTTATTAACACATCTGAGAGGGAAGCACTGAATTCCTTTAACTGACGGGCATATAGACGAATCCGCTGACTGTTTTGTGTGTCGCGATCTAGCAGCGCCGCCATTACTGCAGTGGCAAATCATAGTGACTTTGTCTGCTAACAGTGTTAACTGGTGACTTTCAGTTGACGTAGATAATAAACACAGATGAGTATGTATTTAATATTGATTAAAGTAAAATTGAAGGCTTTCACGAGGACAACCGTTGTCAATACGAGCAACCACGATGCATTCAGTTAACGCGGTTAGCAGACACTGCTGACCGATTAATGATGTTTACTTTGTCGTCATTAGGTTGCTTTAGTTAGAGCAACTAACGTTATATTTCACAATAACGCCACGGTTAGTTGATGGGGTTAATTTATTCTGTGGGACCACTGCAGCATCTAGACAGTGCCTTTAGTCCGCTAACGTTAGAAAGCTAAGCAGTTGTAACTTAGCTGACGTTACTTGTTTCAGGCTAACGTTAGGCAGCTGAGAACCGTTCAGGTTCTTCCCGAACTCCTAGACATTGTTGTCAAAAGTAACCTTACATAAAAAGTAAAGGTAAAAGTATAAAATTGTACACTTCTTAGGACAGTTTGCATTCAAACGTGTGCGTATTGTAGCGAGATGCCACCGCAGTAATGGCGACTTGGTTACTTCCGGTATTTCACCGGATTCGTCTATATTAAACTATCCAGCTATGGAGGACCAAACTTGACCAAAAAAGTCGGGGCTGGTCCTCCGTATCCTTGCATGCTCAGATCATCGGGTGATATATTTCATGCTAATACTTTAGTAGTAGTAAGTAGCTCAGAGCTAACATGCTAAAGTGTTAGCATGGAGCGCCACTGACAAAAGGATGCTGTCAATATCCTCATCAGTCAAAGAGGAACTGAAATCTCAGTGTTTCTTTTTAACAGTAGCACGGCTGAGGTTGAGCCCGGCCGAAGGAGGTTGGGCTTGAAGCTGAAGCCCCGTCCCTTGTGTATTTGGGGGCGTGGCCTGTGAAGCAGCAGCCACAGAAAGCCTTTGAATACGTGTCTTTGTTTGCAATGTGAGAGTGGTCAGTCATCTTGTACATGTTGGACCTCTGTGAGTACTGCTGTGCACAGTGTTGTACTATCGGGAGTACTGCGGTACAGTGTGGTACTGCTGTCAGTATTCTGGTTCTCCTGCAGTACGTTCAGTCATGTAGCATGTTGATGTTTCTGTCAGTACTCAGTCTGACCTCCAGGAGGTGCTGCGACAGTTTGCATGCCAAGCAGAGGCTTCCAGGTCAAAGGTCTGTTTGCAGCCGTGGCGGGGCATTTCCTGTCAGCTCCAGTGTTGGCGCGATTATCCCAACGTACAGTATAAATAAAACTGTCGCTTGCTAACATGCTAGCATGGTAACAAATAGGCAATTCCCATTGAGAAGTTTAGGGGAAACGCTTTCGATAAAGCATAAATTTCCCGCGGCTGCAGGCAGACCTTTCTGGCTTCCGCAGTAACAGAGGCTGTGGTGGTGTTCGTCATTTCGTGCGACTTCTGGGGCTGTAATTTTCGACAAACTCATAGTTTTATTATAGACATTTGGCAGATCTAAAGGTGTTAGTATGCTTCAAAATAAGTTCGACCATTTCTAAAAGCAAGTTTTTGCGCACAGTCTTTCCTTGAAGACATTCGTGGCGTTGAGCTTGTGAGAGAAAACTTGACCTTTCTTTCACACTCCCACGAAGTGGGTGCATTGTTGGATTGTGTTTTTCGGAAAGTCATAAAAATTGTCAGAAGCAGTCACGATTCTGTCAACAAAGACTTAGTTTAAAGCATACGAAGGCCTCAACATCCATCCTTTTTTTCGAGCTAGGCTAGCAGTTTCCCCCTGCTTCCATTCTTTGTGCTAAGCTAGGCTAAATGCATCCCGGACCTATCTCTGTACAGATTAAACTGATGTCTTGAGTTCCTGTAAAACGGCTCCTTTAGTGAATAGAAGTCGTGCTGAAGTGACGAGTGCAACCGCAGCCAGATGCAAACTGAAACGATTCACTCAAAGAAGAAAATTATTTTACATTACTGAAATAAATCTGCTTCTTTTTCTCTGTATGGCATGATGACCAGTGAAATGTAAAAGGGACCAGTTCAGCCAGTGCAAGTATCAGGTTAAATTTCCGTCGTCGGAGTTTAAAACTGGTGTGATAAATTGGCGTGAACTTGTTTCTTCCAGTACAGAAACCCACAGCAGCAGCGGGAGGTAGGGGAGGGGAGGGGGGGTGAAGCCAAATGTAAAGTAAAAACTAAAAAGCCTTAAATGAATAAAAGTGGTGCAATTTTGTAACAGCAACCTGCGATGTGGAGTCATTCTGAATAGATAGATAGATAGATAGAGGATGATAGAGGTACATGTCGCCCTCTGGTGGCAGAGTTTTATAAAGTCATCCAGCTTGTATGACAATATACAGAAAACAAACATTTTCATGCAGAGAAACCACAGCTTTCACATTTTATATTCTTATATATTTGATTTATATAATATAATTGTATTATATAATATAATTTTGTTCCTTCATCATCATTAATTATCATTAAGATTTAAAATGTGTGGATCCAAATGAATTTATTGATTAGAAGCAATGAAATAAAACAAGACGGGGTCATTATTATTATTAATTTGTGGGGTCATTATTTTTTAATATAATTCTTTTAGGGGTCATTATTATTATTATTAATTTTATAGGTCATTATTTTTATTTCTTGAGGGTTTATTATTATTATTATTGTTATTATTATTATTAATAATTTGAGGGATCATCTTTTTTGAGAGGTCATTATTATTATTATTATCATTATTATTATTTGATGGGTCATTATTATTTCTAGAGATCATTATTTATTATTCTTTTTTGGGGGTCATTTTTTATTTTATTTATTCTAGGGGTCATTATTATTTTGAAGGATTTTTTTTTTATTTTTATTTTTTTTAGGGGTTATTTATTTTTAGGGCGAATTATTTAATATATATTTTTTGATAGGTCATTGTTCTTTTTTTAGGGGTTATTATTATTATTAATATTTTTGGAGGAGTTCTTTTTTTGAGGGGGTATTTATTTATTTTTCATTTTGAGGGATCTTTTTTGAGGGGTTATTTATTTTGTATTTTAGGGGTCATTATTTGTTATTATTTTATTTTATTATTTTATTTTAAAGGGACCATGTACAGTTTATATAATTGTTGTTATTTTATAAGGGGGCAGTATTTTATTTTTGATGGCTTATTTTTGTATTTTTTTTTTTGATGGCTTATTATTGTATTTTTTATTTATTTATTATTTTATTTTTGATGGCTTATTATTGTATTTTTTTTTTTTTTTTTTTTTGATGTATTATTATTGTATTTTTATTTATTTATTTAATTTTATTTTTTGACGGGGGTTAACACTAACAGAACGACAACGCAGTTACGTCAGTTGTCAACGTGGTTACGTAGTACGCTGAGCTGCCATGACAACGGCGTCAGCTTGTCTTAGTTCCTGTAGACAGCGTCATGACCGTCCGCTTCAAGGTAAGACAACAGGTGTTAGCATCTTGAGCCAAACAACCCGTCCAGCCTATATTCATGACCTTATTCTCACTAAAACATGCAGGTTTATCTCTGGAGAACCGGCCCCGGTGCCGGTGTACCGGACAGAACCTGCAGAGTCAGGATAAAAGAGATTTAATGTGATGTAATGAGAGCTAATCCAGCTAATCAGGTCCAGATTGACCCCTCCTGTGTGAGATAGCTAACATTCACCTGAACTAGAGAGGTACTACTACACACACAGAGAGGTGGAGGAAGTACTCACATACCTTTACTGCAGTAGAAGTACTAATACCACACTGAAATACTCCAGTACAAGGACAAGACCTGCACTCAAAACCTTATTGAAGTAACAGTATGTAAGTATCATCAGCAACATGTAGTTAAAGTAGTGTGGTTTACTATTATATCTGCTGTTTCTGGATAAATAGTACTGCTGCATTAATGTGTACGTTGCATTTTGTTGCTGTATACTCAAGTTAGATAGATAGATAGATAGATAGATAGATAGAAAGATAGATATTAAGATAGATGGATAGATAGATAGTTAGTTAGAGAGATAGATAGATAGATAGATAGATAGATAGATAGATAAATATTAAGATAGATAGATATTAAGATAGATGGATAGATAGATAGTTAGTTAGAGAGATAGATAGATAGATAGATAGATAGATAGATAGATAAATATTAAGATAGATAGATATTAAGATAGATGGATAGATAGATAGTTAGATAGATAGATAGATAGATAGATAGATAGCTATTTAGATAGCTATTTAGATAGATAGATAGATAGGTAGGTGTATATATATATATATATATATATATTAAGATAGATAGATAGATAGATAGATAGATATTAGGATAGATAGATAGATAGATAGATAGATAGATAGATAGCTATTTAGATAGCTATTTAGATAGATAGATAGATAGGTAGGTGTATATATATATATATATATATTAAGATAGATAGATAGATAGATAGATAGATATTAGGATAGATAGATAGATAGATAGATAGATAGATAGATAGATATTTAGATAGATATATAGATATTAAGATAGATGGATAGATAGATAGATACATATTAAGATAGATAGATAGATAGATAGATAGATAGATATTAAGATAGATAGATATTAAGATATTAAGATAGATAGATGGATAGATAGATAGATAGATAGTAACTTTATTGATCCCGGGGAAAATGAGTCACAATTTTTCAGAGCTCGAGGTTGATGTCTTCAAATATCTTGTTTTGTCCGACCAGCAGTCCAAACCTCCAAAATATTCACATTACAAAGATATAAAACAGAGATAAGAAGCAAATATTCACACTGGGAAATGCAAAGGAATGTTGCACAACATGGAAGTGAAAGCAGTGCTTTATATAATTGAAGTGTGAAAGTGCATTAAAAATATTTTGTCCCTAAAATTAGTGAATAATCGTGATCTCAATATCGATCAAAATAATTGTGATTATCTTTTTGGCCATAATCGTGCAGCCCTAGTATTTGTTATTATCAATTTAGATGATGTAATTGTGTATCATGATATCTCAATATGATTTCATCGCGATACGATTCTGTTGAAAGATGACATTTACTCTGACATATTTAGTATCTCCGGAAGCGTTTGGATCCCCACTACAATTTAGAATAAAGTTTGTTTGAACAATGTTTAGCCGCATATGTTGGATTTATAAAGAGCCACCGAACATGACAATATTTGTTTGTTTGTTTGTGTTTCAGTGTCAGAGTGAATACCAGAAGAGCTACAGGGTTTCCCGCTCCAGAAGTGTTTCTCCTCGGCGCTGCGTACCATTGGCCGGTCTGCGCTCCGACCAGATGGGTAAGATGAGCTCTGATTGGACAAACTTTACTCTTCTCTTTCTTTGTTTTGTTTGCAGTTCTGTGAATGCAGAAGAGGTTTTTATCATCATAACATAATGGGAATTTGACTTAATAACATTTTTATCATCTTTAAATGGTCACACTGGTTTTTTTAAATTGAGCCAAAATTTAAAAGTTCTAGCTCTGACATCAAATACCAATAAAAACTTCAGTACATAAAATGTTATGTTATTATTGTAAAAGTGTGAAACCACAGCTTGTTTCTTTCTCTCAGGTATCAGCAGAGAACCGGGTCTCCAGCGGCGGAAGAAGCTCGGTCCTGGTGGTCTCGCTCAGTCCTGCAGCGATCTGCTCTGTCCTCCAGATCCACAGCAGCACTCCCTCTCTGCACTCAGAACAGCTCCCCCTGCTGGTGGGAAGCCTTCACAACAAAACTCATGACAATCTCCCTCAGAAATACACAGTTATTAAAGTGCTGATATAACCGTTAGTATCATTTACCATGTCTGATGATGTTAAAATACAGCATCCTGTGTAAGCTAATAAGGTGTTCTTTCTTCATCACCAGCCTCTAGGAGTCGCTCAGCCCACAGGAAGGAACCTTCCCTGGAGCCAAATCCTCCGACACCCCCTGGAGAACGAGCTGACCCTGGATCTCCTGTAGAGTCTGGACCTCCAGCAGGACCACGACCTTCTGCTGACCCTGGACCTTCAGTAGAACCAAGAGCTGCTGCAAAACCTGGTAAATACACATCACATAACTCTGCTTTCATTCTCTTCTTACATCTTAAGTGACAGTGTAAACGAACATACGCCACCCTCCACCTTTAGACCTTTGATTCTGAGCTGTTTCATGTGTTTCTGTCTCCTCAGCGAAGCCCCGCTCCTCCAAGCTTGACAGCCAACCACAGCTGAGCCGCCCTCTGACAGCGGCGCCGAATGGACAGCAGCCCTCGGCCAATGAGGTGAGCCACATACTGAGTTACTACTACCTCCACCACAGGTGTGTCTCCCTGTTAAATTAAATATTCCTCCGTTTGTGTCGCATGTTCAGCACGCTCTGCGGTGGAGGGCGGGCCTGAGGGCTGAAGGTCAAAGGTCAGGAAGTCAAAGGTCAGAGTACAACAGACAGTTTAGCTGGAAGAAACCTGACACTGCTGCTGCTTCACCCATACTGACTGCAGAACAGGTACAATGCTATCTAATACGATAATACCTGTTATACTCACACTGTACAGTATAATGCATCTGCTGTAGTAGTAGTAGTAGTAGTAGTAGTAGTAGTAGTAGTAGTAGTAGTAGTAGTACTGCTGTGTGTCCACTAGGTGGAGGTAGACGGTTCTTTTGCTTCACTGAAGAATAACGTCACTGATGAGTTTACTGGTTGTTTCCTTATTGATATAACTGGTTCTATTCTACTGATGAGTTTTAAAGGTGTTTTTATTAAATTAGTCACTTCATTGATCTTTGATTTTATTGATTAGAATCAGAATCAGGTTTATGGCCAAGTAGATTTACACATACACAGAGTTTATCTTGGTATTTTGGTGCATAACGGTCACATTAAACATAGAAAGAGAAAAGAAAAACTGCAAAAGTCAAGAGTCATGAATATAAAATAAGAAGTATAAAAATATATGTTTTAAAATGAAAAGAGCTGCACAGTGTTTAATGTGCAAAATATTGACTAATGAATGTGTATATTTTTTCTCATTATGAACAATGAAATTAGTATTAAAAGTGGCCGCCGACCTTTGACCCCTCCTACAGGTGCTCCACTCCGGCAGCAGAGCTGTGCCCCCCTTTAAGAAACACCCTGTTCCCATGGAAACAGAGTATCGGCGCAGCTTCCATGGTCTGGTCCCGCCCACCGAGCCCCGCCTCCGGAAACACCTGGAACATCATCAGAGAGTCCCGCTGTTCCACTTACAGACGGTATATACCTCACACACACACACACACACATACACACACACAATCAAGAATTCTCATCTAAGGGTTAACTAAATCCCTCTTTCTGAAACAAGGCCATGCAGTCGTTTAACTTTTCACAATAGAGGTCCCGTTTTCATCTGCAGACCAACAAAAAGAGGAGGGAGGAGTCAGAGAAGAAGCCCCGACTCAAACAAGATGCCCCCGCTCCTCAGAAAGATGATGCCACTCCTCCTACTTGTCCTCCTCCTCCTCCTCCTCAGGTGCAGAGAGGACACAGGTGTGTTTCTGTGTATGTGTGTGTGTGTGTCTAATTGTGTATAGTGAATGCATTGTGTTTATGAAGACGTCTGTCTGTCTGACAGGATGTTGACAGAGTATGAGACCAGCTTTCGTTCTCCCCTCTACAGGATCCTGGAGGGAGGCGGAGCCACGGACGGCGACCCCCTTCAGGTGAGGGTTCAGTCTCATTAAGCATGCATAAAATTGAGGGGCGGTGTCACGTACTGTCTGTATTACTGGATTCATTTATCAAGCTGGAGGTCAGGTGATGCTCATGTTTAGCCTAGCTTAGCATAAAGACTGGAAGTGGGGGGAAACTGCTAGCCTAGCGCCATTAAAGAGAAAAAATGCACCTTCAAACAACTCTAGATTATGTTCAGTATCAGTGGTGGAAGAAGCAGTTAGCTAGAATTAAACTGCGCAGGACGGTTGATCTGACTGATGATTATTTCCTTATCATTTTTATTGATGTGGTTGGATTTGCGCAATGCCCGCCTGCTAGTTAAACTGTGTTTGTGTGTGTTGCTGATGTAAAACCAGAGTGCTGAGTGTCAGCGGTTAAAACCACAGAGCTTCATTTCAGGGAAATAACTCAGTGTTAGTCACACACACACACACACACACACACACACACACACACACACACACAGTCGGGCAAGTTCCCACCAGTCTTGTGGAAAGTGTTGTTTGAGGAGGGGGATAGCTGCTTCTGCATCAAATCTGCAGTTTTCAGCTGAAAACATCAAACAACTTCATGCAAAGAGTGTAAAGTAAATTCCCTAAATCTGCAGGGAAACAGTTTCTACAACTCTACAGCAGGTTGGGTGACGGGACGAATATATATATCTGCTATTAGCTGAGTTGCTTTTTTGGAGCAACTTTTGTCATTTTATATTGCCAATTTAATGGTCTGCCTCCTCAAGAATTCAACTTGGTAAATTATTAACCTGTAAAATGTGATTCAAAGCGTGCACCAATATGAACTGTCAGTTTAATTTGGGCCATATTATTATTTTATACACATACATTTAATTTTATCTAACCGGTCAAGTCAATTAAGAACAAATTATTATTTACAATGGCAAAACAACCCAGCAAAAGGTAAAGCCTCTTTCACAAACCAGGGCCGTGTTAAATGTTCGTTTTTAGTGGTTGCTGTCTGATCGATTGGTACCGAAAACGCCAATTCATAAATCATGTCTGAGAACTAGACCTAAAACTGTGTGTGCAGTTGAGAGCTATGTTTTCCACACCTTTATGTTCCTTTAGAGGCTGCAGGCGGAGGCGTCCTTCGTCCGATGCCATCGGACTCTTTTTCAAATAGTGTCGGATAGTGACGTCACGAGAACCGATACTTCGGTACCAAGTCGATGTCAAAATTCTGAAAACGTGACGGTGCTCGTTTTTCTACAGTACCATAGGTACCGTGAGGGCTAATGGCGTTCCGTCATCCCGGGGACGATAGAAAATGTGTGAAAAATGCCGTAAACTCACCGTACGCACCCTATTCTTTCCCTGATAACGTCACATTGCAAAGAATAAATCTGCTTTGAAATCATCAGGACGAGAGCTCGTTAACGTCAGCTGTTAGCATGACCGGCTGCTAACAGCTGACGTTAACGTGAGGTGCCATTTGCAGTGGAAACGGCTGAAAGTGATCACGGTTACAGTGATCAACCGCTTATATGGATCAAAAAGCTCGGGACAGAATCAATCCTATACAGATGCTGTTTAAATAATTCACTTATAGCAATCAAGTAGTCCGCCTATAGTGTTCATATTGGGTCTTTTCATACATGAAAACATTTGGAAAAACATTTTAAAACTACGTTAGACTAATGTTGATACTTTGCCTCGCGGACCGTCTGCTTTCCGGCTGGATACGTGAGGCTGGCGCTGCGGTCACACTGATATCATGACGGGGAAAAAGAGTCATTTTATCTGAATAAAAGTCAAACGCGCACAGGGAAAGCACCTGTGGTTGAAGCTGCTTTCGTCAACTGGATTGATAGCGCTTCGTCACCTTATGCCCCAAAAGTGAAACTTTGCCGATCCTGAACCGATTCTGCGGCACACGTGCAGACCGGCGCAGATCGTCTCCCTCCACGAAGCTACAGAGCGAGAGGGCGAGGAGCCCCGGGAAAAGGCCGCCGTTCTGAACGCTCGCTCACGCTGCAGAGCCGGCTAAAGACGGCAATGTCTCACCACTCGGTGAGGGAAAAGACAGATAAGCGTCAGCGAGCCGGTAAAAAGTGAAGCAGTCCGTTTCATTACTTCATGTAATAAATATACAAATGGTACACTGCATGAGAAATGATGCACAACAGGAGTTTGTTCTGATGGAGCCAACAGAGGGTTAAACCTATAAGAAGCTAATGTTCTAAATAAAGGAGCTGAATGAATCAAAGAAAGTGTGGGCGATGTGTAACCGTCCGGTTCACTTTCCATCACCTCTGCGGTGAGTTTGACCCGCACAGAGTTTCAGAGTGTGGAGGAAAGCTGACGTCAGTTCAGAGGAAACTATCAAACAGAGCCGTTGTCATTGAGCCGCCGTAGAGATGAGCAACGTCAGGCTTACGGGTTGTCTCGGGGGTTGAGGTTAGAGACTCACTGAGGTTATCTTTGAAACAAGGTCGGGGGTTATCCAGGGTTTGGACCGGGGTCAGGGTCGGGTTACTGTCAGGATTACCAGAATCTACACCTGCAGACTCAACAACAAACTATCCTTTAATGATTTAAACTAGTTCTGATACAGACTTTGAGGTGGCACAAACCTCTTCATCACTTCTCATAACTTGAAAATCAGAGTTCAGCGTTTCCTCTCTGAGCTGATTTTGGGCACAAACACCCACCATGGCTCCCACTCATTTTAACCCTCCTTCGTCCTACTTCTGTTTCTGATCAGTCGGCAGGTTTTTGACCGACAAAATGCGGCAGCATCAGCTAAATATCTGTTATTTCTGCTTTCTGAACACATAATGTGTGATCTGGCAGCGGTGCTCTGTGGAGTGGAATATATTTATTAGGGCGAGTCAATGTCGATGGTACTTTAACATCCTTCAGTGGAGCTTTATGTGTGGTAGGAGTGTAAAACACCAGTTTCATCACGATACGATGTATTGATTCTCTGGACAACGATACGATATTTGCTGATATCACAAAGTCTGCCACGATACGATTTTGATTTGATTAAATTCAGGGGCCTGCAATCGATATGATATGATATCATTTGCCTATTCAACACAGTCAGTTATATTTATATCAACTCACAAAAAGCAACTAAAATATGATTTGACAATTTTATTACTTGGATCTTCCAGATATTTAAATGAAAAACAATCTGTTCTTTTTAATAAAAAGAAGTATTAAAAGAAATGATAATAATAATACTAATAATAATAATAATAATAATAATAATAAAATAATAATAATAATAATAATAATGAAAAATAAAATAAGATAAAAAAAATATACAAATTCAATTTTAAAATAATAATAAAATTAAAAATTGAATAAAAAATATAATAAATTATTTAAAAAAATAAAATAATATTATTATTAATAATAATAATAATAATAATAATAATAATAATAATAATAATAAATACATAAAAAGAAATAAATGAATGAAATAAATTCACGCACCAGATTCTTACACCTACACTACTGAGTTATGAGTCAGTAACTGACTTCCTGTATTGTACCTTATTGTCCCTTTCACCTCACGCAGTGTCTTTGCCTCATGTGCACACGATTCGATCTGACTTTATTTCCTGGGAGTAATATAATATATTATATACTCGTGTATACTATATAATATACTGTTATAATATGAAGGGGATAAAGACTGACAGTGTGTTCCCGTCCAGGCGAAGGAGTTGCGTGAGAAGGCGGCGTCGTACCGCCGTCGAGCCTGGGGAGCTAATTTCTCCAGAGGTCACCTGAACCAGCTGCTGTCCGAACACAACGCTCTGTGGGAGCCAACGGACACCACGGACTCAACTACTGACCCCCCCACACCCCGCCTGACCTTTGACCTCTGTCAAGACCCAGACAGCCATAGCACTTCCCCTGTGGAGCCTCTGGACCTGGCCAGGTGAGAGACTGGAGAGAGAGACTGGAGAGAGAGACTGGAGAGAGAGAGAGAGAGAGAGAGAGTATTATCTGAAGACGTCTCTGAGCTGATTTCTGAGTGTCTGTCTTTGTGTTTGCAGTAACTCCAGTAAGAGGTCTTCTGTTTTGGGCTCAGGAAACAAAAACACACAAATAAAAGCACAAACACCTCCAAGTCCTGCTGCTGGAAGACGTACGGCCTGGGGAGAAGAAGAAGAAGAAGATACAGATGAGTATGTGTTTCTCCTCGGATTCTTCTTGTCTTTTACGTCTTTGGTTTAACATTCATAGACCAGGAACTCACTACGTTTTGTGTGTAGGGAGGAGGGAAGGTTACCGACTCCGAGGCTGAAGATACGACCGGTTCAGAGAACTCACCATGACCTCACCACACCCGCCACCGGTACACACACACACACACACACACACACACACACACACACACACACACACACACACACACACACACAGACAGAGAGAGCTCGGACCACAGAGTGTGACCTCTGACCTCTGTTTGTCCTCCAGGAGGCGCTATGCTAGTGGGAAAACTGAAGAGCAGTGATATGTCCTCCCCATACAAACAGGTAATATTATGTCAAACACATTATATAAAATAAAATAAGATTAAATTAAATTAAATTTAATTTAATTTAATATTTTATATATATATATTAATTGTATTGCATTACATTACATGAAATCTTATTATATTATGTTATGTTATATTACATTATATTGTATTAAATTACATTAAATTAAATTAAATGATATTATGTTATATTAAATTGTTATATTATGTTATATTAAATTATATTATGTTTCATTATATTATATTCAATTATATTAAATTACATTATATTATATTATATTACATTATATTAAATTATATTATATTATGTTACATTATATTATATTATATTATGTTAAATTAAATTATATTATGTTATATTACATTATATTATTTTACATAATATCATATTATATTATATTATGTTATATTTATTGCATTTTATTGTATGAAATCATGTTACGATACTGAGGGTTTTTTGTTTTCAGAG
This sequence comes from Sebastes umbrosus, assembly GCF_015220745.1. Lineage (NCBI taxonomy): Eukaryota > Metazoa > Chordata > Actinopteri > Perciformes > Sebastidae > Sebastes > Sebastes umbrosus. The sequence goes on from NC_051291.1 coordinate 6,650,844, forward strand.
GTGTGGGTCGGCTGTTTCCGTGGTTGACATGTTCAACCCCCCGCACCTCCCCCCCTACTCCGCTGGCCCCTCCCCCGACCACAAACCAGCCGCCAGTCCTGCCTCTAAACCAATCAGGACGAAGCAAACGACTCCGTCCCCTGTAGCCCCGCCCCCTCTGGTCCCGCCCCCACAGCACTGCATCCAAGGTACTCTGAGACACGCCGACTTCCAGCACAACGGTGAGCTGATCGATTTCACTATCGATCAATCTCCCTATGAACGATTAATTGATCAATCTCCCTATGATCGATTAATCCCCCTACAAACGATTAATCGATCAATCTCCCTATGATCGATTAATCGTTTAATCTCCCTATGACCGATTAATCGTTTAATCTCCCTATGATCGATTAATCGTTTAATCTCCCTATGACCGATTAATCGTTTAATCTCCATATGATTGATTAATCGATTACTCTCCCTATGATCGATTAATCTATTAATCTCCCTATGATCGATTAATCTATTAATCTCCCTATGATCGATTAATCGACTGATTGTCTGATATCAGAAAATAGTGACAGTCACAGTTTCCCAAAATCAGAGGAAAGCAACAAATGTTTGGTATTTTTGCTTTTAAAAAAATCACTAAATTGATTAATTGATTGATTGTTTTTTTTATATATATATATTTTTCTTTCTTTTCTTCTCACCCAAACTTATTTCTAATTAATTTATTAATTGATTTATTTGAAGGTTTAGAACCAACTTCCATCAATCTGATTTAATTAAAAAGACACTAAAACAATTAAAACTTTACTTTCTTCTTTAGTATATTTATTTTTATTCATTTTTAAATATATATTTATTTTTGTATTTATTTGTTTTATTTTTCTACATTTAAAAATAGATAAATAAAGGGAATTAATACAAAGATAAACAAAGAAGCAAATTAAAACAGAAATATCAATTTATGTCACTTTTTATTATTTAATTTATTTTTAATATTATTTTTTACTACATTTAATTATATATTTATTTATTCATTTATTTTTTATAAGATAAAATACTTAAGCTAAACTTACAGAAATATAGTTAAAACTGCCATCTGGACCAAAATCTTGCTGCACATGTCTGCACATTCTTCCTGCTGATGCCTCACGTTTTACTGATTGTATCATCCCTCTATCACCATCTAGCAGGGACTATCCCGCTCTTCACTTCCTTCTCTTTTTCTTTTCATCCAGTTTCCTCAACAGATCAGATTTCATATCAGCCGAACGGCACATTTCACTGAACGTCTGGTGTGATCAGAGTTGTCCAACGTGACAATAAAAGAAATGTCATTAATACCCTGGTAGCTGTCCCTTTAACATCTGTGGGTGTATCAGGTCATTGTGGGAAGACTTGGGCCACGTTTATAGATGATAATATCTGTTGATCCGGACTGAAATATCTCAATAACTGTTGGATCGATATTCGAACAGAGTAGTCAAGTTCTACAGAATTCTTACAGGATCACGACCGTTTCAGATTAACAGGTGTTTCAATTTTACAAGTGCAATGTAATGTGATTTTCTCCTCCTCCTAGTATATTGCTAATAATCATATATCTACCTGTGTGTCCTCAGGTGACTTGGGTTTGAAGTTCAGGGAGCTGCAGTGTTCAGGAGGAGGCTGCTGTTCTGATGAAGGTGAACATTTAAACACCTCTTTCCATATTCAAATAACATTAAAAACAATTATTCTTCTATTATTTATAAAATGTATCTTCCGTTGCCTAGACGACCGGCTGTCTGTGATGTCGTGGCGTTCGGCGGCCTCCTGCTCCATGGCGTCCGCCGTGCTGGAGCGCGCTCAGAAGAGACGAGAGAACTTCTGGGGGAAGAGATGACCTCTGACCTCCCGGCCCCTGATGAGTCTTTAGTCTCCGTCCATCACTGCTGTACAATAATTAGTGAGAATAATGTATTTTTATAGATGAGTTCAAGGTTATTTTTTATAAAGTAATAGATGATTTTATAAATGTAGTAATAATGTTTTATTTAATGATGATGTTGCTGAAATCAGAGTGATAAAAGTGACAGAAACACCAACTCATGTTTGTTTTGACATCATTACAGAATGAAAAAAAGTGAACTAGTTTCTTTAAAATCTATTGAAAAATGTGTTTTGTTTGTTGAAGCAGAAGTTGAACCTCGAACTTGTTTCCTCCTGAAAGAATGACGTTTGACAAATTTAGAGGAAGCTTCCCTAAAAGCTGATGTACTTTCCTCTCAGTGCTTCACGGCGTTCAGCTGTTTGGTTTCATCTCCAACATCCCGCTGAACCTCCAGCTGCTCCAGTCACGTTTTCTTTTTTAAAAACTTTATTGCTTTTTCAAGTGATAAACATATAAAAAAAGCCAACCTGAGTGTGATGGTGCGTTTCCACAGCCTCCGTCCTTTCCACGCTTCCCATTCATCGTCTATGTAAGCAGCCGTGCAATGCATTCTGGTAGCGTGGCGGCGCGATTCGAGAGATTCCTCATTTGCATAAAGTTGAGGTCTTGGCTACTTTATACAAATCAGGTGCGTCCGACGACTCGCCGGAAACTCCCGAGAAACTTTTATAACTCAACGTTGTTGATCCAAAATAAAGATTCAGCAACTGCATGGATTATTTCTCTCATAAAATGTTTTCAGAAACATTTCGGTGAATTCTTTACATGATATAGGAGAAGAAAGTTTCCAAACGAGCCGTCATGTTGGTTCCGGTTTGAAAGCTGGGAGCAGCAGCAGCCCACGAGGGAAAGCGTTCGTCCAATCAGGTGTCTAGTGGCAGCCCGACGAAGTGAGGTGATCGCTCGCGATAAAAACGCCACCGTGGACACGTACCATAACAAGCAGAGTGTACGTGTGTTGTGAACCAGCCTGTAGATGCATCTTACTATCTGAATAATGCGCTCTTTAAATAGCAGGAAAATACTGCACCAGACTTTAGACCAGGTTTTTGTTGGTCAATCGCTTTCTGCTGCCTCGAGATGGCAACGCACCAACAAAGCACCTGACCACACCTCATTGTGAGACCAACACGCCCATGGGCGCACAGATGGCTGCAAGTACATTTGCTACATACACAAGGTTTGAAAATGACAACTGCGTCGGTCTGAAACGCAGACCGGGCTTTGCGCTGGGTTTAAGGTAGGACCCTAAAACTCTTAAAGGGGACCTATTATGCTTTTGTGCTGAACTGCCTTCGCTTGAAGCCCCGCCTTTTCTTGCGTAACCTGGTGATGTCACCAAGTAACACATTTGGCCTAGCAGCTAGTTTGGCACACCCTCAGACAAAGCTAGTTAGAACTGTGTCGGTATGAGAAAAATAAAAATGTTTTGAACATTAAAGCACGTAAACATGTTCTAGTAGAAACCCAAAATACAAGTATGAACGCGTTTAAACGCTTAAACACAAAAATCGTTTCAATCAGATTCATAAAGTTGTGCGTTTTGTTTTAACACCTCTTTTATTAATTTTCTCATAAATAAAAACAGAAGAAACCGAACATTGTCTGGACGTGTTTACAGATATGACAATTAATGGAAGGAAAAAAAAGATTATACTGTACAAATTCAAGGTATTTATACTTGACTTAAGTATTTCCATTTTATGCAACTTTATGCTTCTACTCCACAGAGAGAACTTTTGTATTATTAATCTGAATCTGCAAAGTAACTAAACAAATAAATGTAGTGGAGTAGACGTATGAAGTAGTCTGCTATTTTCTATTTTCATCTTTATTAAATTGGGAATTCACAGCAAAACTCCAGACACTATTTTTCCCTCCGCACGTCGTTCTTTAAATATTTCTTTAAACTAAACGTTGATGATGTCAGAGGTCGTAGTGGAAGAAGAACAAACATCGTCATTACTTCCTCTGGACGCCGAGAGGACGGGTTACCTGGCGACTATTTAAACACACAGTACGCACACACACACACCTTCAATAACAGCAGCCAGGGATGACCTGTAGATGAATCAGCTGACTGTGAATTCCCCTCCTAACGATATACAGGCCAAAGCAAACAATGTAAAGCTGAGGAGGCGTCTGGGCTCTACTGTCATCTGAGAAAGACTCATTAAAGGAAACGTGAACCGACGTCAGCTCACGTGGGAAAATGTTTTAGAAAGAATGGGAAAATATCACTTTGACCCTAAAACATACGTAATGTTCAGATTTGAATACATCAGGAACACCACTGGGAAGCTACAGAATGATAAAAAAAACTCAAAAAATACTGGACTCGACCTTTGAATAGTTTTATTATGTATATTGTATAGTGGTATATATTTTTGTTTTATGTCATGAATGAAATCAGTGATCATTTCTAAGTTTATCAGTCTAAAAGCCTTTACACAACGGCGTTTTTTTAGTGTGTTTAATTTGCACGTCAATATCTTTTCAAACTGTTGTTTTTGTTCTGTTTTGTAGTGTTTCATGAGTACTTCAACGCAGAACACGAATATTACGCGGCGAAATATTGTAATTTTTTTTTTAGCTTTTACAATACGAATATATATATATATATGTGTATATATATGTGTATATATGTGCTTTGTATATATATATATATATACATATATATATATATGCCTTTCATAGAAAATGCATCTAAGTGCTTTATATGGGAAAAACTACAAAACTAAAAATGGCAAATAAAAGTACGGAGAATGAAGTGGAACAAAAAGCACAAAATACAATAAAATAAGTAAAATAAACAAATAAAACATATTGGAACTGGAAAAATAAAACTTGTGAATAACATTAATAAAAGAAAATGTTTTTATTTAAAAGACATCGCTGACATTTCAAGCCTCAGATTCAGATAATAAAAACAACTATAACATCTCTAAAAAACTTATATAAAAAAATCCTAAAAGATTTTGTTTATAAACTTCTTTAACTTTTATAAAATGATATTAATTTATAAATTGATTTTTTAGAAGGTTTGGCTTCAAGAAAATGTAGAAAACAATTTCCTTCAATCTGATCTAATTAAAAAGACACTAAAACAATTAAAACGTTACTTTCTTCTTTAGTTCATTTATTCTTATTTATTGTTAAATATATGTTTATTTTTGTATTTATTTATTTTATTTTTTACATTTAAAAATAAATGCAAGAACAAATAAATAAAAATGAATGCAAAAATAAATAAATAAATAAAATTACAAATAACGGTATTGTACTGCACAGTCAGTGTCCTTATAAATATAAAGAGATGCACTCACTGCGTCGCTTAAATATTAATAAACTTTTCTTCCAGTACTGAAAAGGTTATTGCCTTTTGATCACATCAGATATTACAGTTTTGTCCCACTTTTGAACAGTAGTTTCACATAAAAGTGACAGCTGGTGACACATCCTGCAGATCTCTAATAAAAATACATCAAAATTAAACGTCCTGAATTATTCTTAAACACAAAACGTCCTCTGAGCTCAGCTGAAAAGATTTGATGTCCCTTTTTAAAATCCTGTTTGGATTTATCTCCAAACTTCCAGCAGCTCAGCTCAGTTCTGAGTCTCCGCTGTCCTTCATGGGTCGCTGGTTATTTCCCTCTCATTAACTGGCTGTTCCGCTTCACACAGCTTCTTTCTTACTACGTACCACATGTTGCAACATGTGATGACTAATGTCTTTTTTCTTGTGACGCACAGGTGATGTAACACCTGATTTCATGAGTTTATGGAACAAATAAAAGAATTGGTGCAACAGAAGCAGGAACCGGAAACGAGTAAATATGAGCCATTTCTAATGAGACTCTTTCAGAATGAGTTTGTTCTGATTGATTTGTTTACTCAGATTAAAAAGCTGCATGTAAATACAATAGAATCTGTCTTTATGTCTGTTAAAAAGTGTCACCTGATGACAGATAAAGGATATCTGCTACTCTCAGTCTCTAAGGGATTCACACGCCCACGTCCAACACAATAAATGAAATAGAAAAAGGACCCGGCCACTTGATCCTTCAGTTCACACCCGGAAAAAAGCTGCCAGGAAAAGAAGTGCCTGACAGGAAAATGCTGACGTTCAAAAAGCTTGCAGATGGTAAAAACTGAGGGGGCGTGTCTGCGTTTCCATTACGTTTCCTCTGTAGTGGCGGACAGTTTTAGTGGAGTCCCCCAGGGATCAATCCCGGGTCCCTTTTTACTCTGTATCTATAAGCTTCCCTCGGGGGGTATCATCTGCAGACACAGTGCAGATTTTCACTGTTATGCAGATGATACGCCGCTATTAATTCTGAGAAAGCCTGCTGTTACATATTCTCCTGTCAGGAATGAGTCCGTGAAAACCCGTGAAATAAGTTTTAACACTTCCTGTTTCCTCGTCTAGAAATCAATGGGTTGATCACACATTTTTTATCTGTTCAAAATGTACCTTAAAGGGAGATTTGCAAAGTATTTAATGCTCTTATCAACATGGGAGTGGACAAATATGCTTGCTTTATGCAAATGTATGTATATATTTATTATTGTAAATCAATTAACAACACAAAACAATGACAGATATTGTAAAGAAACACTCACAGGTACTGCATTTAGCATAAAAAATATGCTCAAATTATAACATGGCAAACTGCAGCCCAACAGACAACAACAGCTGTCAGTGTGACAGTGTGCTGACTTGACTATGACTTGCCCCAAACTGCATGTGATTATCATAAAGTGGGCATGTGTTTAAAGGGCAGACTCGTGGGTACCCATAGAACCCATTTTCATTCACATATCTTGAGGTCAGAGGTCAAGGGCCCCCTTTGAAAATGGACACCATTTCCACTAAATTTGCACACAATTTTTTCCTCGCCAAAATGTAGCGTAAGTTTGGTACTAATGGATTCTTTAGGTTTTTCTAGTCTCATATGATACCAGTATCTTCACGCTAGCTTTAAAACTGAGCTCGCTACGATCTAAAAATCACAAGTTGCGTTAATGCGTTAAAGAAATTAGTGGCGTTAAAACGTATTTGCGTTAACGCGTTATTATCACGTTAACTTTGACAGCCCTTGTTTATACTAGTCAGCCCGCTATAACAGGTGCTATTCCTATTATATTTCTATGTACCCGGGTTTCTACATAGACAGTGAGAGTTTTCCCATTCACTTCGATACAATCAGACTCTTCTTGTAGCAGCGTCCTCCAGAGGCCATAACAGGCAATTTAAGGCTTTTCCCTGGATTCAACACACTTTGATGTGCAAAAATTAAGGAATATTTTTTATAAATGTGCAGTCGATTAGCACTTTTTATGTTTTTTTTAAAAAGACAATTAGGGAATCTATTGGTATTAATATCAAAAAGCTAATTATACAGCTGAAAAACCTTGGCTTACCAAAACTACTAACTAATCTAGACACTTTTTCAATTTAAAATGTTGTTGTTTTGGCACTAATGTTACTCCGTAGTATTAGCCATTGTTTTTGTTTAGCAACCTGAGGCAAAAACCTAAAAAACAGAATATATTAAAGGCTAATTTCAGTATTTTTATACCCAATATTAAATCTTTTTTTTTCAAACTTTTCGGCCTAAATATGGTTTTAAATCTGAAATTTCCAACTTTAATCTACTTTAATTTAGACACTAATCTAATTAACGTTAAATTTTAAAAGTTGTTGTTTTGGCACTAATGTAGCCAATGTTTTTTTTAAAGCCAATCAGGATATTTATTGTTATTAATATTAAAAAAGCTAATCTTACAGCTGAAAAAACAAATTATGAATGATTTACTCCATATTTGTTGTAGTTATTGCAACATTAAAACATACAGTATTACAAAATCCAACATTATTCTACCTTTCTACGTCATTTTAGGTGACGTGTGATTAAAAAAACATGTTTTTGCACAATACTCTGAATAGGTGTTGCATAATAGGGTTAAATAAATAAACTATACGGCATCTAATTTCACCAGAACTACTATCACAAGCTGGTTGGACGAGCTGAGAAAGTTTGTATTACAACTTCAGGCTTCTGATCCACCGGGGAGTTCACACACACACACACACACACACACGTACACACACACACTAAACAAAAGAGGAAGTGATGTCACTGTGGAAGTACAATTAATTTTGTTCTTTTAGAAAATCGATGACAAACGTTATTTAGAGTTTGTCGTCACACCTTGACTGACAGTTAATTTCCTCTTTGTGTAAGTGACAGTAAACACAGATTGTACCAGCTCAGCACTGACCTGCCTGTGTGTGTGTGTGTGTGTGTGTGTGTGTGTGTGTGTGTGTGTCTGTTGGGGTTTTTTGGATGGTTACCTGTCCTATATTTCTGCAGCGGTGGGCGGAGGATTGATCTGTATAAATAGACGTTGCACAGAGACGTCTTCACAACAGCATCTACTGACAGGTGAGGAAGAAACACACATACAATAGATGCATTTTAATAGTTTAATGTTTTATTAAATTATTAATTTATAATCTGTTTTCTGTCTTGCAGTTGAAAACTCTCTCCTGAAAGGATTAAGATAATTTAACCACCTCGAAACCATGAAGCTCATCGCCGCCACACTCGCCTCCTTCCTCGTCCTCCTGCCGCTGATCCTGATTGGCTGGATCGAGCAGGCGTCAGCGCTCCCTGTCGACCGCTCGCTCAGTCGGCCGCTGAAAGACCCGGAGACGCAACAGGCTGTCCGGGACGTGTCGCAACACGTAAGTGGTCAATTTACAACATTTTTAGCATCTTTAATCAGTAATCGAAGAAGTATTTTTTAAAGTAAAAGTAGAAAAAATACTCCTTTAAAAGTAAACGTCCTGCATTCAAAAGCTTACTTATGTTAAAAAGTACTCACTATGCAGCAGAAAAGACCCTGTTAGCAATATAATATCATATATTTTATATTTTATAAGCAGTATTTTAATGTAAGTTTGTTAATGCTTCATATTTTATAAACTAAACACGTTTTATATGTAAAACCTGAAACTGCAGAGTAACTAAAGCTGTCAAAATACAATATTTGCCTCTGAATTCAGTTAAAGGTATAAAGTTGCATGAAAATTAAATACTTGATTAAAGTACAAATACTGTAAAGTTGTACTGAAGTACTTGAGAGAATGTTCTTAAAACAACATTTTAATATAAATATGGCTTTAAATCTGAAAATTTCAACTTTAATCTAGACAATAATCTTATTAACGTAAAATTTGGGCACTAATGGTACTCCTTAGTTTTAGCCATTACTTTACATCTCTCTTTTCTGTAGCTACTGTTGACGACCCTGAGCTCATGTCTAAGTATATTTGAGGGAATATTTGTTTTTTTTTAGCAACCTGAGGCAAAAAAACCAAAAAAACCCAGAATATATTAAAAGCTTATTCCAGTATTTTTGGTTAACGTGATGCTAATCTGGTTTTCTGTGTCTTCAGGCTCAGAGTGTGCAGACGGAGGATGACTCCAGCACCAGACTGATGCCCAGAGTCAACACTGACCAGGTGAGAACGATCTCTAAAGAACGCTCCTGTCATATCATCAGTAGAACATTCGAGTAACGTTCGACCTCTGACCTCTCCCGCCTCCTCCAGGACCACCTGAAGATCTGCTGCCTCCACGCCAACATCCTCGACTACTACCTGAACAACATCCTGCGCCAGCGTGAAAACACGCATCCCAGCATGCACCGGCTGAGGACCGACCTCACCCGCGTCAGCGAGGACCTGCAGACTCAAGGCTGTGTGAGTGTCAGATGTTGGAAAAAAGTGTTTTAATCCAGCTGCTGATGTGAAGCTGGTTAGCTTAGCTTAGCATAAAGACTGGAAACGGGAGGGAAAGTTAGCCTGGCTCTGTCCAAAGTTAAGAAACATGCTTATTTGCTGAGAGATAAATGAGACGATTGAAACCACAAACAGAGGAGCTAGTATGGAAACAACTATCTGTGCAAAAACCAAACACAAATGCACAATTTGATGTGGTTTACTGTACGTGTGAGACTATTTCTTAGCCAGGAGGAGTGACTTTCCAGAAGAAATAGTCCGGCTCATAGGCGCCTTTAACACCACGCCTTGTTTTGTGCTTCCATGCTAGCAGTTTCCCTCTGTTTCCAGTCATTATGCTAAGCTACGCTAGCTGTAGCTTCATGTTTATAATACAGACTGTTAGTTAGCAAAGCAAACATCTTTACACACAAAAAAATCTAATGTAGAAAAGAAAATATTAACATTAAAAGTCTTATTTTTTAAGAAAGTTTTTAAAAAATTTTTTAAACACACATTTTTATATATTTTCACATGATTTGTTATGATGCCGCTGTTTAATTTTACAGTGTGTGTTTGTGTGGTGGCGTTGTGGTTGATCCTAAAATTGATATCGACTTTTTGTGGTTCTAGTCAGTGAAAGTGAACTCACACAAACACACAGAGGAAAGATTGAAGTGATAACAGCTGCTAACCTACAATACCTGTCTGTCTCTGCAGAACGTGACTCGCTATCACGACCATCACCACGCTGTGGAGTTCCGCACCAAGCTCGCCAAGGTGAGATTTTACACCACGTCATTCACTGCAAATTATTCTGAAGTCAAAATAAATGTAATTTATTTGAATGGAGTTTAGTGCAGGAGCACAGAGCCGCTGTGGCTGCTCGTCTTTGTTTTAGGCCTTTAAGGCTCTTTTATCCCAGAGCTGAAACATTTAATCAATTAGTTGATGTAGGTAATTTTTTATTTTAACACCTTTAATCCCATAATTTTAAATTTTTATATCAGAAATCTGTCTTTAAATCTAAAATTTTAATCTTATTCCGTATATTTTGAACCAGTGATTCATGTTTTCTCATAAAGGACATTAATCAATTAATCGATCAACTATAACAAGTATTATTTATGCAAATATTTTGATAATTGATTAATTATTTAAGCCATTATTTAAAGAAAAATACCAACTCTGCCTAGTTCCAGCTGCTCAAATGCAGTAAACTGAATATCTTTGTGTTATGTACTGTTGGTCGGACAAAACAAGCAATTCAAAGACATAAAATTTGGCTTTTAATGGTCATTTTTCCACTATTTTCTCACATTTTATAGACCAAACAAATTGATTAATTGAGAAAATAATCAACAGATTAATTAGACAGATTAAACAGATTAGTTGCAGCTTTATTAGCAGCAAATTAGCAATGAGCGGCGGATAAATCCACATTTGCTCATCTCACTAACATCCTTTAAACTGTGTTTCTATTGTTTCTAATGTGACTCTATTTGTTTCAGATGGGCGGCGAGCGAGGTTTGAACAAAGCGGTGGGAGAGATCGACATCTTGTTCACTTACCTGCACGACTTCTGCGTCAAGCCGAAAAACGCCACGGCCGCCGCCACCGCCGCTGCCGATGCAAACTGACACCTCGACTGTTTTTACTGAGCAAACAGTGTATTTATCATATTTATCACCTTTTGTACCAACAACTTTTATACCTTTATTTATTATCAATATATTTAATTTGAGAAGATATTTAAATTTTTTTTATATTTGTATTGACTCGAGTACGACAGATTAGATATTGATCTATTTATTGATCAAAGAGTTTTAATGCCTGAGCCGGAAGGACTCTGTTGGTGTTGATCATGTTGCCATGTTATGGCTTTATTATTATTAAAAAAGAGTTACAGTATTTACATGTTACACTCTGTGTGTTACAACGTTTACTTGAAAATTAATAAAGTTTGGTTTTGAATATGAACGTTGGCTCGTCTCTCTCTCTGCTGGTGTTTTGTGAAATTAAAGGAACAGTTCAGTGCTTTTCAATATTGGAATTATTTTAATATTATTTCCCATAAATTTAGAATTGAGGTACAACAAAAAAAGAGAAAAATGCAACTGAAAAAGTCACAGCAAAAATAACAATAAATAACAATAATAATATATAATAATATTATATAATATATAATATACAGTCAATTCAGTTAAATGTAATCATCTTTATTGGCATTTGACACGTGGTGCCAAAACACAATTATGATTATAAGAGACCATGAATGAAATTAACAATAAAATAAAGTGAATAAAAACATTAATTATGAGAATAAAATAGATAATGAAATAAGTAAATGAAATTATAAAAAAAATGATAAATAAATAAATTATATATATGTATATGTATATATATATACATATATATGTATATATACAGTATATACTGTATACTGTATATATATAGGGCTGTCAATGGGTTCAAATATTTTGTATTTGTTCAAAATGTACCTTAAAGGGAGATTTTACAAGTATTTAATACTCTTATCAACATGGGAGTGGACAAATATGCTGCTTTATGCATATGTATGTATATATTTATTATTGGAAATCAATTATCAACACAAAACAATGACAAATATTGTCCAGAAACCCTCACAGGTACTGCATTTAGCATAAAAATATGCTCAAATCATAACATAGCAAACTGCAGCCCAACAGGCAACAACAGCTGTCAGTGTGTCAGTGTGCTGACTTGACTATGACTTGCCCAAAAACTGCATGTGATTATCATAAAGTGGGCATGTCTGTAAAGGGGAGACTCGTGGGTATCCATAGAACCCATTTTCATTCACATATCTGGAGGTCAGAGGTCAAGGGACCACTTTGAAAATGGCCATGACAGTTTTTCCTCGCCAAAATTTAGCGCAAGTTTGGGGCGTTATTTAACCTTCTTCACTACAAGCTAGTATGACATGGTTGGTACCAATGGATTCATTAGGTTTTTTAGTTTCGTATGATACCAGTATCTTCACTCTAGCTTTAAAACTGAATGAATTAGAACAAATTGCATTAATGAGTTATTATTGCGTTAACTTTGACAGCCCTAGAAAACATTCAAGGAATTTATTTTTATGACGTGTTTCTGTAGATTGTAAACCAGCAGAAAAAGTCCCAAAATCTTCATACTTTAATCACATTTTTGCAGTTTAAACTGTGAAGTTGTTTATTTAGTCACTCAGCTTTATATCTCCTGACTGTTAGTGGTTATTAATCCCCTCAAATGTGGCTGAGATGTTGCCAACCGAACACAGACAACAACAACTAGTGGGTGTTTCATAGTGAGTCATATGTCGTCAGTGTTGCCCTTTAAGATCACTAAATGAAGAAACATGTATGTGTGTTCTGAGCAAGAAGTATTCAGAGTTTTTACTTAAGTAAAAGTAGCAGTACTACAGTGTTTGTTTGTTTTGTTTTTTACAGTTTTTTTATGTATTATTACTTATTATTTTTATTTTATTTTTTATTAAATTTATTTTATAATTTATTTTTTTATTATAATTATTTTATGATGTATATTTATTTATTATTGTTTATTTTTTGTATTATATTTATTTTATAATGTATATTTATTAATTATTATGTATTACTTTAATTTAATTTTATATTTAATTTTGTATTCAATTTATTTTATTATGTATATTCATTTTTATTCTCTGTGTTAGTGGTCAAATGTCACTATACACCCCTTTGTACTGTATGACTAAACTTGATAAAAGGAAATAAAAAGAAGTTAAGAAAAAGAAAGTGGCATTTATTCAAAAGATTTATGAATGGATTTTATTCTTAAATTAATAGAAAAACAACAAGATGTGAAATACTACGTGTTTCCTATTGTCTCGAATATGTCATGAAATCTAATATATATCGTTTCGATCAATTTTATCAGATTAAATTAACTCTTATCTGATCACACACACACACAGACACACACACACACACACACACACACACACAATGGCCTTTATTTTTAACTGGTGCAGAAACCTGCAGAAACCACAAGTAGACGAGACCTACTTACCTACTTTCAATAGTGTAGGTTTGGATGCATGTTTGTTGTTTGTACACTATGAGTGGGTATATATATATATATATATATATATATGTGTGTGTGGGGGTCCCCTCACCCCTTCATGATCAAACAACATCTTAAAGATAGAGCACTTGAGTCACGAAAGGTTGTTAAGTTGTAAAACTCATCCGTCGGTATCTTCCCTGGTACGTAAGAAGTATTTTCCATCCATCATCTGTAACCTCTGATCCTGTTCAGGGGTCGCGGGGGGGAGGGGCTGATATGGAGGACGAAACCTGCCAAAATCAAAAATAAATGACTTGATAAATAAATAAATGTGGCAAAAATAATATTAAAAATAAATGTAGCCATTAATTAATTGACAGAAATTGATATTTCTTTAATTTGCTTCTTTATTTATTTATCTTTGTATTAATTTTCCTATTTATTTACTCTTCTGTTTTCCCTTTTATTTATTCATGTATTTATTTATTTGTTAAACATTTTTATATTTATTTTTTTTATTTATTTATTTATTTATTTTTTAATTAATTTTATATTTATTTTTAAATGTATGTATTTATTTATGTATTAATGCATTTATTTTATATTTATTTTTAAATGTATGTATTTATCTATGTAGTAATGCTATGTATTTATTTATTTTCTTTACATGCTCACATTCACACCTACGGGCAATTTAGAGTCAACAGTTAACCTAACCTGCATGTCTTTGGACTGTGGGAGGAAACCTGAGCACCCGGAGAAAACCCAAGCTAACACTGTAGCTCAGTAGGTTGAGCGGGTCGTCCGCGGTTCCTCCTGTCCTCATGTCGTAGGGTCCTTGAGCGAGACACTGAAGCAGCTAACTGCTCCTACAATGCTTAGGATGGGTCAAATGTAGAGGTCAAATTTCATGTATGTAGATGATGAATGTAATAAAGCATTTTGTTTATCATTTTTTATTACATATGCATTTAATACAGTCACCTGACCTCCCTCTGACCTCACCTGCGTCTCCTTCCCTCATCAACATTTCACTACATACAGCGGCCCAGATCCATTCATTCCCTAACAGACCATCAAAGTTGCCGTGTGCTTCATGCCTTTGTTTTCAAGCCACCAGAACCAGAACCAGAACCTGACCGCGACTCGGACCCTGTACCTGCACCAGCATGCTCCTTTTCCTGCTATCATGTGCATTTAAAGGAACAGTTCACCCAAAAACAATATAAACTGTATATAGTACTCACCTCCCTGTAGGCTCTCTGTTGTCCCAGAAAAAAGTTTTCTAATGGCGTTATGGAGTGCCCGAAAAATGAAAGCATATCAGTGCAAAACAGACTTCAATGGAGGCCGGACGGAAGACGGCGAAAAAAAAACTTTTCTAAAATTCCTGTGCTTGTTACGCACAAATGGGCACAAAGAATTGCTCCTCGGGAGGGTCATCCAAAGATCCTTTGTTGAGCAAGTCGTGTTTATATTTCCATAAGTCAGTTCACCTGTGTGATGTCATCACAGGGGATTTCCCACACACCAGGAAGTACAGTAAGGACAGCAAACTTCCCACTGTGTGTGTGTGTGTGTGTGTGTGTGTGTGTGTGATAAGGATCTATCTTTAGCTGAGCGCTTTGTGTTGAGCAGACAGGAGCAGATCACATGACAGCGTCACCTGCAGGTCACCACAAACACCTGTGAAGTAACAGCAACCTGATAAACTGCAACAGTTTGTAAAGAGGCCTGAAATTTAACCGTTTACTCACTGAAATCTTTCTCCTGCTGCTGTGCAGTTTTATCATTATAATAGTTCTGTATTTGTCTGTATGTACACACAAATATCCATACATGAACCCTGTTGATAGGACACATAGTGAAACATAAAAAATATTTTAAGAAATTAATAAGAATTTTGAGAGAAAAAATATAGAAATAGAAATAAATCTAAAAATATTCCACTTTATAACCCATTTTTGTTATTGTAATCTATCATTTTGTTTAATGCAATTTTTTAATTATCAGTATTAATTTAGTTACTGTAAATATTATTGTATGACGAAAATGTAAGCAGAATAAATCATTCAAAAAGGCATGACATAAATAAAAGGTTAAAAATATTAATGATAATAAAAAATAAAATACAAATAAAATAAAAATCTTTCAAGTAAAAAGAGATCTTTGGCATATTTAGATTTGATTAATTTCAGGGAAAACAGGAAGTACAATGTTGGTTTGTTCTATTATTCACAAGATGAATTTACAAACAATAAGGCAATCAATACAATTACATATTGTATCATCCTCAAAACTGAGCAGATATCACATTAGACACATTAGACAATAAAAATAAATACAAAAATGTAAGCAAAATAAATCATTCAAAAAAACATGACATAAATAAAACAAAGTTAAAAATAATAATAATAAAATAATTATTGATAAAAAAGAAAAAAGAAATAATAAAAAATAAAAGAAATAATTTAATAAAAAATAATCAATTTGTTAGTCATAGGGTCAGATAACTTCCAAGTAATATAAAGAGATCTTTGGCATATTTAGATTTCATTAATTTCAGGGAAAACCGGAAGTACAATGTTGCCATGGAGACAAGTTAATTAAGCTACCTGTGGGCTACTATTGAGCCACGTTTTAGCCTGTATTTGTTTTAATTTCGGCAAATTGGCACCATAAAAAGTATGCCGAATTAAGTATTAGCAGCTCTTGTTTGCAGTCTAGTCATTGTAGAACAGATAAAAAATCACTAGATTACTTTAAAACTGAAGAAAACGTTAAATCGTGATGATTCTCAGGCAGGTTCTGGATAGAAGAGCATCTTTTTCCCCCCTGATTTCTAAGCGGACTTTTTGACGTTTCTTCACGATGCTGGTTGGAGTGAAATGAAGTCAGCGATGAAGTTTAAGTCACACCGATTCTAACAATATGTGTTTCATGTTTGTGTGTTCAGATTTGACTGAGTTATGAGTCTGAGAAGAGGACGAACTTTAGTTACCTTAACATAGTAGTTAGTTACTTTAGGCTAGTAGTTAGCTACTTTAGCTAGCAGTGTTACAGCAGGTGGTGGTAAGGGCTTGTTGTTTAGGTAAGAAAATATAATCCAATATTTCTAAGTATGAAGACTAATTTCATTTTGTTGTTAATGTTATTATGTTATTTTCTGGGTGATTAAAGGGACTGTTTGTAAGAATCAGAAATGCTCGTTAACAGCGACACCTGTGGCCGTTAAGTCAACAAAAGTCAGCATCGGGTTCTCGCTTGTGAGTGATATTGTGGTTTTAGCTGACGTGTGTCGCCTCACTGTTTTGAGCGATGCTCGTTCATGTCTATTTAGAGCGAGCACAAGCATGAACCTGATGCTGACTTTTGTTGACTTAATGGCCACAGGTGTCGCTGTTAACAAGCATTTCTGATTCTTACAAACAGTCCCTTTAAATATTATTATTATTATTATTATTTGGCTCTTGTCCTCTTCACCTGTAGGCTGCTGGTTTACAGGTGCATAATATTTATAATATTTCCTCATAATGATGCGTTCATGTCTTAGCATACAGACCGTTATTATGAGCAGCCGAGTGGGAAAAAAACATTCATATCAACCTCCAACTTTTAATTCGGGGTCGGAGATGTCGGGAATTTCTGACGGCTACAATATCTCCCGCGTGTCAACATAACGGACGCCAAAAACACAACAAAATCGCCATCGCCGGCAGTTCAAGGTAAATAAAACTCATTGTTATCACTAATAAATGTGATTGAGTGATGTAAATATACTTAATTGGTGCAGGTTGTGTGTTTACACCGGATTTAACCGGAAATATGTAGCTAGCGTACTATTCCAGTAGAAATTAAGAAGTTACATTTTAATCAGTAAACATTTTAAATGTTAATTTTGTCTATTAAAATACACATTATATCATAATGTAATCCATTAAGTTTTTATGTAATTTACACATCGTTATTTATGTTATCATGCATTGTTTAAAGGCCCAGTGAGACTGTGGCGGTATTTTTTATGGTATACGAACGTCCGTGTAATGTCGTGTTATTTATACGCCTTCCCAAGAGACCGCGTTGCCACAGGACGTACGTCATGGTGGGGTTTCATGCTAATCGGAGTATATACGGCTGCATGTAAACAGGAATATTAGGGGAATATTCATTTTCATTAGCCATGTATGCAGCTTAGTAGGAATATTGTCTTTTTTGGAGTAAGGGCAAAAACTGTAATATTTAGTGCGTGTAAACGTCGTCAGTGTCTCTGCTAAACATCAGCATGTTACCATTACAGCCTCACAGAGCTGCTAGCATTTGTGTGTCTTTATTTACTTTTATTTATTTTACCTGAAAGTCATAAATAACGTTTAATGTGAGAGCTGATGCAGTGTTCTTCCACTCCGCAGGTACGTCAGGTCTACGTGACACCATATGAGGCTTCTGTTCAGTGACATATTTTCTGTTATCTGCTGTATATTATGTCACATTCATGTCTGCAGGCAGTTTAGAGTCAGCTGAGTGAGGAGCGCCTGAAGTAAACCCACACCGTGGAGCCCTGGACGCAGCGTTTTGTGTTCATGGACGGTTTGAAACTGTGACTCAGAAGTGTTGGATGCCGCCTGTCGACCAGAAGACAGAAGCCGTTCTCTTATTTGGGTCGAACTCTTCTGAAATCTGCTGCGTGGAAAAAAAAAAAATCTGAACAGTCACCAATTCCCGACCAAGTCGACAAAACCGCAACCTACTTTTATCTGGCCACACATCTAAAACATGCTTACCAAAATAGACGTGTTAACACACCGCAGATGACGTCATCACAGCTGAGACAGCGAAATCGTATCAGTCATCAGTCACAGATTCTTTCATAATCAATTAATAAGCGATTGATTATTTAGTCTGTAAACACAGGTAAAGAGACAACAGCACGACAATCAAAGAAGGTGAAGAAGTCAAAGTTGAAAAGAAAAGGGTGGTTTATTTTCTGCTCAACACAATACTTCAAACAATCACAAAGCTTCTCAAAAATGTGGGGGAGGATGAGACAAGGTGGTTTTGCCAAAAAAACAGAAATTTTCTGACACTTGTGTCAGAAAATAGTGAGAAATGCCCACCACAATTTCCCAGAAGAACGTCTTTTTTTTTTCCGACCAGCAGTCTAAAACTCAAAGATATTAAATTTAAAATTATATAAAACAGCAGCAAATCCTCACATTGGAGAAGCCGAAACCAGAGAACATTTGGTGTTTTTGATTGATAAATTGCTGCGAGCCGAGCTGCTGCAAACATTTACTCAGCTTGTTTCTCTGATCAGATCCAGACGTCTGATGACTAAAATCCTTTATCCAGTTAACCCCCTGAGATCTCCAAATGTCAAAAGTTTTTGATCCCAAATCACAGCATGGCTTTTTTCTATGGTGTTCCTCAAGGTCTTGGTGTCTTAATGTGGTATTTTGGAGAGATTATTGATCATTTGTATCAATTCTCCAGTGGTAAAATATGGTTAAATTGTTTTAGACTTTTTTAGGGGGGTACAGGGGGTCTTTGGGGTGAGATAGCAGGTCAACAGTAGATGTCACATAGAAGTGGTGTACATCATCTGAAAGGTGGGAACCTGAAGATTAATTTGAGATGCAGTTCAGCACTGTGTCAAGTTGTCCTAGTGTATAAGGGTTTAGAACATTATGATTGAAGTATATGATGGTCACCCCCATGCTCTGTTATGTCTCATAAGTTGTTGCAGCAGTTTTGAGGTTGATACCATTTGTCACACAGATTTGGTGCTAAATTTAACCATTTTTTTACCGCTGGAGAATTGATAAAAATGATCAGTAATCCCTCCAAAAAAACACATTAAGACACCAAGGCCTTGAGGAACACCATAGAAAAAGGCATGCTGTGATTTGGGATCAAAAACTTTTGACATTTGGAGATTTCTGCAAGAATTTGGCGATTGGATGGCGAGCACTTCTGTTGTGTAAACTGCTCAGAAACCCTCTTATTGTCAATCTACCTAGGAAAGCCATCCATCCTCTGAATGCTCTAGGTCTCTAGTTTGTGGCTGTAAAGTTTCATGAGGCTGTGATTATCCTAGAGGTCACCACAGGTCATTTTATATAGTAAGGTCAAGTTTCTCTACAATGAAATGTCTACTATGGGGACTAACATCATCACACATGAATACAGTTGGACTCATTGGATCCACAAGAAGTCCCAGTACACTTTCTACCAGTTTGCTGGAACCTTTCCCATCATGCACTGCATGGGCTGAATACCTGTCAATCAACCACAGGATGATTAGACAGAAATGATTCTTGTCTAATGTGCATTTTAAAGTGCAGACAGTCAGTCTGTCAGTGGGACTATTTGACCTGGTTACTGCTCTGACTTCCAGGACCTGATCTCTTCCTCTGACTCACAGCAGGTGTTAGACGTCTTCGTTTATGGCGCCGGTGTGCAGACATCGCCTGTAATCTGGGTTGGACGACGGTCTGGAGCGACTCGGCGCATTCTGAAACCCGCCAAGGCGCGAAACAAAATCTACTGAGTCGGCGTTTCCCCGGCTGCGTTGAACCGCGAAGCCACAACCTAGTTTTATCTGACTTCTCATCTAAACACCAAAACCAAGTTCTACCGAGACCACCCCGTTAAAACCGACAGGAAGTGACATCATCGACGCCGGGGTGAGGAAGACGGAGGAGAACAAGGGAGAGAGGAGGTGAAGAAGAAAACAAACAGGAGGAAAGGGGAGAAGGAAAAGCTGATGATGAGGAGGAGGAGCAGTATTGAGGAAGAAAGGAGGAAAGAAATAGGAGATGAAGAAAGGGGGAGAGGGAAGAGGAGGAAGGAGGCAAGGAAAGAGTAGAAAGATGAGAGAGAGGAAAAAGGAGAAAAGATGAAAAGAAAACAAGGAAAAAGAGGAGAGGAGAAAAGAGAAAGAGAAAATGAGGACATTAAGACAGTAAGACTGTCCTTTCCTCCTTTCAAGATAAAGGAGAGGAAGAGGAAAAGCGAGACAGAGATGAGAAGGAGGAAAAAGGGAAGAGCAAATTAAAAGAAAGAGGAGAAGAAGGAAAGAAAGAGAAAGGACGGAAACAAGGAGAGAAGGATAGCAGGAGGAAGGAGGTGAGGAAAGAGTAAAACCAACAGGAAGAAGGGAGAGAAGAGGAGGAGAAAAGATAAGACGAGAAGAAAATTAAGGAAAGGATGCGAGAAAACATGGGACAAAAGGAGGAGAGAAGGGAGGACAAACTAAGGAGGGAAGGAAATAAAGGAAGGAGGCCAGGAGGAGAGGAGTAGGAGACAAATAAGAGGATGAAGAGGGAAGAATGCAGGAAACAGGAGAATTTGGACAATGAAGAAAAGAAGGAACATAGATTAGGGGGATATTAAAGAGAGGAAGAGAGGAAAAAGAAGAGGAGAAAGCAAAAGAAAGGAGGAGAGACGACATGTGAAGAAAGAAGGAAACAAGACGAAGGAGGAGAAAAGAGGAGCAGAAAATACAGAGAAAGGAGGAGGAAGAGGGATACAGGAAAGAGGAGAAGAATATGGACAACAAAAGACAAGAGAGGAAGAATAAAGAAAGGAGAAGAAGAGGAGAACGAGGAGGTGAAACTAGAAAAGGGAGAAGGGAAAAGAAAGAAGGAGAGAGGAGAAAGAGGAGAAGAAAATGGGAGAGAAACCGTGGGAAGGAAGGAGGAAGGAAGTGGGGAAAGTCTACATGTTGGAAGAGGAAACGAGGAGAGGAGGAAAGACAACAGGAGGAGAAAAGAGGAGCAGAAAACAAACAGAAGAGGGGAGGTGACATCAGCTGGGAGAGTCCTTGGAAATTTGCAGCAGTGAGTCAGTGATATCAGGAAACAAGAGAAAAAGAAAAGAGGAGAGGGGGAGGAGGAAGAGCAGATGAAGAAGAAGAAGAAGAGGAGGAGGAGGTGGTATAAATGCAGCAGAGAGGAGTGACCCTGCTACAGTCTGAAGATGTTTCTCCTCCTCGTCAGGACGTCTGCTCTCACTCTGCTCATCGGCCTCGCCGTTGACGGGCTCGTTACCACGACAACGGCCCAGCGAGGACTCACCTGCCAACAGGAGATCCCCGCCGTCCTGATCCGAGACCTTTGGACCCGGACCAGACAGCTGATCAATAAGCTGCCGGTAAGATCAATAACTGAATAGTTTGATAGGATCAACTAAAGAATCAGTTCAGATCAATAATTTAATTACTAAATTACAAAAACTCTAAATGACAATGATAACTGTGATTGATTAGCTAATCAATATGTCAGTTCAATACTTTTAAAGATCAATAACAACTGTGATGGATTAGTCTATCAATATGTCAGTTTACTACTTTTAAAGATCAATAACTGTGATTGATTAATCTATCAATATGTCAGTTTACTACTTTTCAAGGGTCAATAATAGCTGTTATTGATTAGTCTATCAATATGTCAGTTTACTACTTCTATAAGTCAATAATAGCTGTTATTGATTAGTCTATCAATATGTCAGTTTACTACTTTTAAAGATCAATAATAACTGATTGATTAGTCTATCAATATGTCAGTTTACTACTTTTATAGGTCAATACTAGCCGTTATTGATTAGTCTATCAATCATTACCTCATGAGAAAAAAGACTAAATAACGTCAACGTTCTTTAAATGTCAATAGTAACACTTATTGATTAGTCCGCTTATCATTATATTAGATTACTATCAAATATTGTTAGTTTGTCCGTTTATCATCAATTAAAGATCAATAATTACTTCTACTGATTAATCTACCAATCAATAAGTCAATTAACTATCAATTCAATGTCTGTAATAACTATTATTGATTAGTCTGCAAATCAATATGTCAGTTTACTATCAATTAAATGGCAATAAATGCTCTTATTGATCAGTGTAAATTCATTAAATGTCAATAATCACTCATAGTGATTGGTCTGAATGGAATATATCAGTTTATTATCAATCAAATCTGAATAATATCACTTATTGATTGGTCCGCAAATCAATATATCAGTTTACTCTCAATTAAATCCCAAATGATAACCGGATTGATTAGTTTGATCATTAGTGATCAGTGTTATTAGCTCAGTAAGATATCTGGGCAAAATGATCAATGAATAGTTCCTGTACCGATTAATATCAGATATCAATTATCAGTTAAAGGTAAAAACTAAATTAATCAGCTGCTGACTGACAAGCTAATCAATAACTACTAATGATTATATGATAAGTTATTATTACTATATTGATCAGTGGTGGTTATAGATCAATACCTATCAATTAAACACAGGAGTGGTCAAAATAATGTGAACACGTCATGGAGAAGGACTCAATGCCAATCAATGATCAATAATCAAAGACAGAGAATCAGTTCTTTCAAAATAAAAGCTCCTTTCATGAAGTGTTTACCGCATTTTATCTGATTTTTACAGATTTATACATGAAACAGTTTCACATCCACAAACTGTGAGTCAGCTGATGTTCAATGCCAGACAGGAAGTGAAAGACGGAAACCAGATCAAAGTTTCTGATCAGATCAGAGACTTTCTGATCGAAAACACGTGAAGTACTTTTTACTTCAAAGCTGAAGGAAGTACAACATCAACAAACATCATTTACATTCTCTGACTAATACTAGTAATATTATTACTGCTACTATGTCCACTAATACTACCACTGCTCCAAAGTATGTTAAAGTACTCACAAAGTATTGTGCTTGTGTGTAATTTTGAGGTACTTTATAGGCTACTTGTACTCTGCTACATTTGAGAGGGAAATATTGTATTATTTTTTTACTCCTCTGCTATAAAATTATACATAATGAGTACTTTCACTTTTGATACTCAAAGTACGTTTCACTGGTAATACACAAGTCGAATCTTACTTGTAATTTTTATTTAAGTATTTTTTATATTGTTATATTAATGCTTTTAGTAAAGGAGCTTAGTATTTCTTCCACCACTGACTACTAACCATTACTACAACAACCACTAATAATAATAATATAGCTAATAATAAACATTACTTAAATAGAATAAAAATGTATTGTCAAAAAATATTTTAAATAGAAAAATGAAAAAAAAAGTTCCACTTACTAGCCTTTTCCTGAGCTTACAACTACATCTCATGATCTTCATCAGTTGGGTTTTACACAGTGGCCTCCCCTTTAAGTTTAAATACTCTAACTTGATGAACCAACATATTACAATAATCAAAACATACTAGAATACATGAATAGATAAATGAATAAAGCTCAATTAAAGGCCAGACTAAAAAGGTGAAATACAATAATTAATTAGACTAATTAATATATAAATAAAAATCAATTAAAAGCCAGACTATACAGGTAGGTCTTGAGTTTGCTTTTAAATATATAATTTTACAATATTGTTATATTCTTAATATTGCGGCCTTGGTCTTTTTAAATACACGGTGTCCGATTTTGAAAGTTTTTTAATATAATTGTAAATTATTTGCAATTTTTAGTTTGTGTGTGTAAAGTGATTGATAATTTAGTTTCTCATGTTGCTCGCTCTTCCACTTGCAGAACATGTTTGAATAAATACCAGAAGTTGAGTTTATCTAGTGTGCGGCAAGCCTCCTATTCATTTTGATAAAATGTTAAAGTTTAAAAACTAATATAAAAGCAGTGCCGTTAATATGAGACTAATGAGTTTGATATTTGCATTTGCAGAAAGAAGGAAAATTCTCCAGACGACAAAGACTTCTGCCCAGATTCTGCACCAAATGTTCAGAGGTCAGTAAAGCTGTTCGTTAACCCGTCTGCAGGATTGTCTTTGTGTCTCGAGTGAAAATTAATCAATTTTTGAATGGAGTCTGGTGCCGGAGAGCAGAAGCGGAAGTTTGGTGAGGTTTTCACCCTCCAGCCATAACGGTGTCCGCTTGGTTTACCTCAACCACAACCACACGTTTACCTTCTCCAGTCTAATGCTGTCGCTATACAGAACCATGTCTAATTCAATGGAGAGCCAAAGTCTCACCAAAGCTAGCGCCTGCTCTCCTCCCGGTGAAGTAGTGTCCTAGCGGCGAGAAGTGAGGCAGAGGGACCGTGACCCAGCGCTGTCCGCTGTTGGGCTCGTTTTCTGTAGCATGGTGGAATTATATAGCAAATAATAATAATAATAATAGCTAACTAGCCAGTCGCTAAATGAATAAAATCGAATGCTTCATCCACACACTCTTGTCACAGCGTAGGAAAGCACAGTGCTATCGCCAGATGAGTGACAACTTTGTTCTGCTCATTTTCTGTGTTGCGTGACAGCATGGCGGTAAGTAGCCAGCCGTCTGACCAGCGAGCTGGTGGCCAACAGCAGGGTTGTAAAGATAAATTGAGGGCGCATAAATCTTTGGATGCCTATAGTTAACTATCCTTCAGTAAAGTCAGTCAAAAAGAGAGTCGTACAATATCAGCGAAGCGCTTCAGAGATGGAGAGAAAGGGTTGCTAAAATTTAGCCTTCTACTAACCGCAGCCAATATGGCTCACGGCTGCGGTTAGTAGAAGGCTAAATATTATTCAACATCAACATTTACTCTCCATCTCTGAAACGTTTCTCTGGTATTGTAGCTCGCTAGAGCCTCGAATCACAGTTTGTCATCTCAAATGTCTGTGATATCTGGATTCTGGCACCCAACAACACGGCAAGATGACATTTTAGATGTGTAACTTTAGCCCACTGCTAGTGTTCGCCTCCAGTCTTTCCTTGGTTTTGCCTCCAGCTAACACCGTGGCCTCATCATGACGTCGACACTAAAAGGGTCTATTTAGTTAAAAACAAGCCTGAGGTGGGCGGGACTGATGTCAACATGCTCTCTCCTCCTCAGCGTGTGATTGGCTGGCTGGAGATGAAGGAATTGATCGATGTCTACCAGACGAGTGTGTTCAGTAGAGAGGTCGTCCAGGAGCTCCTCCCAATACACTACACCGACCTGCTGTACCGCATCCAAAACACACTGCAACACTGTGTGAGTACACAACTACACACTCCAACACACACTGCACCACTGTGTGAGTACACAACTACAACTACACTTTCAGAATACACGTACACACTGACTAAAGTGTACTTTGTGTACTTTTCCAGGTTTCTTCCTCTAAACCTTCTAAATGGTTCAAAATCATCAAGAAACTGGAGAGAAAAATAAAAAAGGTAAATATTTACTACTACTACTACTAGTATTACTACTACTGCTACTACTGTTACTGCTTATACTAGTTATTTCTACTTCTGCTGCCACTACTAGTGGTGGCGCTACTATTACTGCTTCTTCTACTTTTACTACTAGTCCTACTAGTACTACTACTGCTGTTACTGCAGTTACTGATACTACAATAACATGTACTTCTACTATGACTGCATATTGTATTACTACTACTGCTACTACTAATATTGCTACTATTAATACTGCTACTACTGGTACTAACACTACTTCTGCAGCTACAGCTTCTTGTATTACTACTACTGCTATTGCTAATATTGCTACTACTACTATTAGTATTGCTAATACTACTTCTGCAGCTACAGCTACTGGTGTTACTACTACTGCTACTACTAATATTGCTATTACTACCATTACTATTGCTAATACTACTACTATTACTGCTACTACTGGCACTACTACTACTACTGCAGCTTTTACAAGAGTATCTACTGCTATTACTACCACTAATTACTAAATAACAAATGTAATACTACTTAGAATATTATTATCATGTACTTCTCACACATAAATATACTACCAATACTATACTACTATATACTAGTTACTAATACTGCATGTACCTGGCCGTCTGCAGAGGAGGAGAGACGAAGGAGCGCTGAAGGCTGTCGGAGAGTTCACCTTCATCCTCAGGTGGCTCGATGAGCTGGCTCAGCACCACACCCTGTAAAGCAGCATCATCTTCTTCATCATCATCACCATCACCATCACCATCACCATCACCATCACCATCACCGTCATCATAAACAGCCTCGTCATCATTATTACCAACCTCGTCGTCATCGTCATCATCATGATCATCATCATCATCATCATCATCATCATCATCATTTTCAGTTTTTATTTTACAAATCTGTTTATTTTGATTTTTCAAAATGAGTTAAAATTTATTTTTGCAGCACAAACATGTACTTTTATAATTTATTACTTTAATTAATTCGATATTTTATTTTTATTAAAGTATTAATATTAGTATTTTGAATGTTTTACATTTTGTATTAATTTAACTTTATTTACAAAATAAGTTATTTTTTCATAAAATATTTATTGTATTTGAGTATTCACTGAAGAAGTGTTAAAAGTATTTGAAAACTTTAATATATTGAATTTACAACAATATGAAGGAAGATATTTTTATACGAATTATTGTAGTTTTATTTATGTGAATTTGTCATTTCTTGAATAAACTCGATTTTTATCTGTTATCACGGCTGACTGGTGTTGGTTTGTTGGTTTGAGTGATGTCTCTCTCTGCTGGTCGACATGTGGTACAACAACACCTGAAGATACAGGCAGAGCTGCGTTAGTCTGAGCACGTGTTCTTTATGTCTTAACAGGGAAAGGAAGGAACGAGTAAAAGGAAAGGAATGAGAAAGAAAGGAAGGAAGGAAGGAAAGGTAACGGTAAGGAAAGGTTAAAGAAAGAGCTGCTCAGACTCTAGAAACATTTAAGTCTCTACTAAAGACCCTCCTCTTCCTCTTCTCATTGACATTCAATTTGAGTTGAGACCGACTTCTTGACTTCATCTTTAATTTGTTCCGCACTTTTTTTATTCTTCTCCATATTTGTTTATTTGGTATTTCGATCCTGTTCAGCGCTTTGGTCAACTGTCGTTGTTTTAAATGTGCTACATCAATATATGAAAGGAAAGGAAAGGAAAGATACTTAAAGAAAGGAAAGGTTAAGGAAATAAGGAAGGTAAGGTAAGGTAAAGGAAGGAAAGGAAAGGAAAGGTTAAGGGAAGGAAAGGTTAAGGAAATAAGGAAGGAAAAGTAAGGTAAAGAAAGGAAATGTAAAAAAAGGAAAGGCACAGGAAGGAAAGGAAAGGAAAGGTAAAGAAAGAAAGGTTAAGGGAAGGAAAGATTAAGGAAAGGAAAGGAAAGGTCAAGGGAAGGAAAGGTTAAGGAAATAAGGAAGGAAAAGTAAGGTAAAGAAAGGGAAGGGAAAGGAAAGGAAAGGAAAGGTAAAGAAAGAAAGGTTAAGGGAAGGAAAGGAAAGGTTAAGGAAGTGAATGAAAGGAAAGGTTAAGGAAATGAAGGAAAGGAAAGAATGGAAAGGTTAAGGAAATAAGGAAGGAAAGCTAAGGTAAAGAAAGGAAATGTAGAAAAAGGAAAGGCATAGGAAGAAAAGGAAAGGTTAAGGAAATGAAAGGTTAAGGAAGGAAAAGAAAGGTAAAGAAAGAAAGGTTAAGGGAAGAAAAGGAAAGGTTAAGGAAATTAAGGAAAGGTAAAGGAAATGAAGGAAAGGTAAAGGAAATGAAAGAAAGGAAAGGTTAAGTAAAGGAAAGGTTAAGGAAATAAAGGAAAGGAAAGGAAAGGTTATGGAAATGAAGGAAAGGGAAAGGAAAGGAAAGGTTAAGGAAAGGAAGAAGAAAGGTTAAGGAAAGGAAAGGCACAGGAAGGTAGAAGAAAGGAAAGGAGGAAAGGAAATGAGAGCAAAGTATAGGAGATACAGGACAGAAAGAAGAGAAGAGAAAGGAGAGGCTCATGAGTGGAAAGAAGGAAAGGAAAGAAGGACAGAGAGCTCCTTTAATTTAATCTGGATTCAGAGTTTCAGGTTTCAGGTTCGTGGAAGGATGAAGAATTAAAGGAATAATTCACCGTAAAGCTAAACTGAGTCATGATCCGCTCTTGACCTTACCTCAGTGGAAACGCTGTCGTCAGGAACCCACATCGAGATCTCCGCACCCACGCCATGACACAACACTCGACTGTAGAGTCATAATACTTCTGTTCAGGATGAAAAATAACGGCTGCTACAACAGCAAAGTAAAATAACACCTTTTTTTAGCGTCTTTGAGCTCCTAGTTTTGGTTTGTTTTTCCCGTCTGGTTCAGCTGACGAGGTCTGATAATCCTGGTAAGATTCAAACCTACCAGACAAGTCACCAATCCATCCAACACTCAGCTGCTGGTATTAGAACAATTAGCTCCAGGTAGGGTCGTCTCAAATCGAATAATCTGCGGCGCGCTTACTGGAAATGACGATCGCAACATTTCACCGCGGCTCGCTACCCGCCAAAATATCTTCTTCTTCGGGGTTTTACGGCAGCTGGCATCCTTTGTGTTGCACTGCTGCCTCCTTCAGGTTTTACCCATCTGCTACCCGCCAAAATATCTGCCTGCTTTGTTGATCAACAATACACAGAAAACGAAAGCAAAGTGGAAAATTACATTTCCAACATCGTCGCCTACGCTTACGATGTGTCCTCCTATTGGCTGAAAATGCACCGGTATGTTTACTAGTGATGTTACGTGTTGTACCGAGGCTTCGGAGCGTGTGTCGAGTAATCCAGGAAGTTTTCCGCGGTGCGCGTTTGGAGGCTTGTATCGTTTTAGACCAATGACGTCATTGATGACGTCCGAAGCCTCGCTGCCTGGCCATACCGCGTCAGATTTTCACTGATTAAACCAAAGCCACTTTCCAGAAGTGACACAGAACACTAATATTACCCCTCATGCCATTATTATATTATATTACACTACACTACAATACAATTATTGACAAAAGGACTGGTTTACACACAAAAGATGCATTACTCATAAAACAATTACAGTTTATTATACATGTATGTTATATATTCATAACTAGAAAATAGACATATTATATAGATATAAATGGATTACATGGGAATATATATTTTTTTCATTGTTTATAGTCATTCCCAACAGCCTTTACAGGTGCAAAATACAGTACATCACAGATCACATGGTTAAGATCATATCTGCCTGTTTTACACTCTTTGGCCACCAGGTGGTTTCGTGCACATGAAGCCTCGAGAAATGAACCGTGCTCCCTCTAGTGGTACGCGGAGGAATCTCTGAAATATTTCTTAAAAATGAAATAAAATTCATTTAAAAACATATAATACTATCAAAATACTACTACAAATGAAAATACCTTAACCATGAGATCATTGAAATGGGATTTAAAATAAGTTTTGGCTAGATCTGTAATATTTTTATTTTGAAACAAAAAAAAAAACGTTTGCACGCGCTACTACCCCCGCCACGTAGCAGCTACGTAGTTGGGTAGTAGTGCGTGCAAAACATCCACGATTAGTTACAAGCTAAACTGTGATGACAAGATAGTAAGCGGAGCCAACTAGAATGATGAAGGATTCAAAAATACTGCAATCGTGGCTCCAAACAGGAACTATTATTATGGTTTTATGGAAGAGTTTAAGTGGCAGTTGTAGGGCTACCCCTTTGTACAGTGTGGCTGACAAAAGTCAACAATAAGTAATATTATTATTAGGAATAAATTGGCCTCCTGTGTGAACTGTGCATTGCTGAATAGGGTAGGCCTACGCTACTGTATTTTAACATCGGTCATAATGGTGGTACTTGGAGAGCCAAATATTTTCTGAGGTGGTACGTGATGTAAAAGGTTTGAGAACCTCTGCTGTAGAGTGAGTGACAGTACATATTGAGAGTATTTTCTTCAGCCATTGTTAAAAAAACAAGCCAACAAAACTTGCTAGCCAGCATTAACTAATTCATTAATCTGTCCACATGTTGCTTCAACTAGATCAGAGGTTATGGGTCAGTGAGGCTGATGTGATTATCCAATCAGAGCGTGTTCTGTGTCTGTAGGTGGGAAATTCAACCCTCCACCACACAGAGGAGGATGTGGTGTGAGTTTATGTTAACTTTGGGCCCACAGTTAAAAAAAACTGGTGGTTCAGACTTCTAGGAAACTCAGACACACAGGAGATCTTTAAATGTAGTACTACTTAATTCCAGCTAATTAACATTTACTTAGAAAGACAACGGCAGAATGGAGTGTCGCTCTGACTGGCAGAAATGATTCTGCTGGTTTACCAACGGAAAAAAAACAACTATTCAAGCATTTTAGTTTTTCATCATAAAATAAATGTATGCAGGAAATAAGCTGTTTGGTTATGTTTAAATAAAACAATAAATGTATTTAATATAATAAAATTAATGTGAATATATCAACCCTGAATTTGAGGCTGCACAATGTGAACTTTATTTTCATATTTATAATTTGTGTGCTTTAAGGCTTCAGGAAATTGTATTTTTTTTTTTGCTTATCAAAACCCTGTTGCAGAACTTCCATTGCAAATCTGCCATTTTAAACCTGAGCAGAGCTTCCCTTTGACAACAGCAAGAAAATATCACCGGACCTCTCAATTTCATGTTTTTTTGAAAGGTTAAACCCATCACCGGCGCTGGGTGGCCCTCGCAGGGCGCATTTCCTCCATGACGGTCCATCGCGACCGGTTTTAGGACGGCTTGGAAAGGCGTGAGCTTTACAGCACCCCTCGCCTGGACCTCGGTTTTAGAACTGCTCCCGGTACAACTGTCAATCATCGCGGACTGTCTTCAGCGTGTCAGGGGCCTGCGGTGATGTCGGCAACCCATCCGCCCCATATTCCAAGCTTCTATCTGTTTTGTGGACATAGCCGGGCCGGCAGCACATGCTTTTAGTGCATTTTCATGCATGTTACCATGCCCAACTGGCTAGTTCACGGCCGCCACTCTGCACTGCTCTCATACGGCGGTTACAGCTGATAACGCCATCCTGACTGACGGCATCATCAGAAACAATAAAAATGCACCCAATCTTGCATTAAGCACCTTTAACTTTGATTAGAGTTTTAGCGCAAAATAGAGGAAATCAAAAAGACAATTAAAATTAGGTGTAGCTAACTGTTGTCATAAACAGTATTGTTTACTTTAATGGAACAAACATACATATAAATATATATATATGTATATATACATATATATATAATCCAGCATTGAGGCTGCAGTTTAAGGCCTGTTTTTTCATAAAGATTTCTCGGTATGCTGGTGAACATGTGTCATACAATTAAGGGAAATGTGAAACCAGAAACAGAAACAGAGTCATTATATTTTTGGGTGTTGTTCCTTTTGTTGCCATGCTCACTCAACAACAGGGGCGAGGTGGTAGCAGCAAATTAAATATTTATTTGTTTCACTTGCACTATGTTGCTGTATCATGTTTTAAAATAGAAATATTTAAATACTCTTCTTGAGTGTGAATGGATTAAAAGCTAAAATAAGTTTATCGGGGAAACCCTAGAAATGATCCTTCTACTCATAGTAATGGCATTTCTACCCGCAGTGATGATTCAGGTTTCGCTGTACGCCTTGTGGTGGCGTTTCCACAAGCGGTAACTATGCAGGGACGGTTCTTCTTCCTGCTGCGACGACACTTCTACCACCTTCTACTACCTTCTACTACCTCAACCTATCATATTTCCACCTGTGTATTGGCATTTCTGTCCACAACGGTGAACACATTTCTTCCGGCTGCAGTGATGATTCTAGTAGCCACGTTTCTACGCTCAGATTGTCAAAAGTATGTGGACAAACGATATGCGATAGTTGAACATATTGTGCTGCCGATGTTGAACCTGACTTCAGAGATTTGCTCTCATTCAGTCACAAGAGCATCAGTGAGGTCTGACACTGATGTTGGTGATCAGACTGGCTCTCAGTCGCCATTCCCGACACCCCAAAGGTTGAGGTCAAGTTCTTCACCACCAAACTGGGAAAACCACTTCTTTATGGAGCTGGTTTTGTGTCATGTTGAAACAGGAAAGGGACAAATACAAACTGTTGATACAAAGATGGAAGAGCACTTGTCTTAAACAGTGGTTTCCAAACTTTTTGTCTTGTGACACGTTAACTAATGTCTACTTGTGACCTCCAATCACAGGTTGCATATGTGTTTTTGCCATCATTATTTGAATCTTAAAGGCTTGAAGAGGTGAAACTTTACAGTATTTCACAAGAAAACAGTAAAAAACTGTCTAAAAACAGCGTAATTTTGTGTAGAAGAATTTAGTTTTACCTTATTTCTGATACCCTGGTAAGTATCTTGCGACCCCTCTGGGTGTTCTGACCCTCAGGTTGGGAACCACTGGTCTAATATATCATTGCATACCGTCGCATTAAGATTTTTTTGTGAACGGGGACATTGTCATATTGAAAATATCATAATATACAGCAACTGTTAGGGCTGTCAATCGATTAAAAAAGTTAATCGCTGCGGCCGTCTCTAGACTTACTAATGTATTTGTGATACATAAAAGACAAACGTAATCCGCAACAAAATACGTTTCCTTCCAAAAGTAATGGAGAAGGAAATTTAGTTGTATGGTAATTTTTAGGAGACAGGGCTGGAAGAGAACATACAGAATACGCTTAATAAAGTCCACAAAAATGCAGATGTTTATAAAGTCAGGGATTCACAGGAGATCAGTGAAAACACTTCAACAACAATACATCAAAGTCTGTGAATCTCTGCATAGACGTGGCAGCTCTCAAGATGAAAAAGATAAATTTACTCCTTCGTACATGCCCCTCAGCTAATTAATGTTTTTATTTGGTCTGCTTTCATTTGTGCAATGTGAAACTGAAACAGACTAAACAGAAAACAAACCAAAAGTATCATTTACACTCTGATTTGGACCAACCAAACGGACTATAACTGGTGAAAGCACCCTTAATTTACTCGTAGTGTGTTGTTTATTGAACAGGAGTAGAAACAGCAGCATAGTGAGTTTTTTTTTCTCCAGACTCTACTGAACGCTTTGGGGGTCCACACACCTTCAGAGTGAAAGTAACCTTGTTCCACTTAATGCGTCTTCCCCCTCTTACTGCACTAGTTGTATAGAGATGAGTAACTTCTCAAACATTTTTGACGTTGTGACACACTTTAGTCTTTTATGAAATGATGCAGCGTTTGTTCCGGATGGTGTGATGAGGCCGCTGTAGCTTTAAGGGTGCATCTGCATTCTGTTTCATTGTAAAAAGTAGTGACGTAGGTTACTAATGTAAGCTAATCGAAGCTAATCAATAAGGTTATGAATAATGTAAAGTTTGGAAATAACTGAAAGGGTTAGTTCAGATTTTTTGTATTTATTTATTAATAACAAACCTATAACATAATATATGATAATAGTAATACAGGAGCCATTCTGGTGCATAATGAGGACTTTTACTTTCAATATTTTAACCCTCTGAGACCCACAATAGACTCATTTCAGTCTTTTTTAAGGGGGTACAGGGGGTCTTTAGGGTGAGATAGCAGGTCAACAGTAGATGTCACATAGAAGTGGTGTACATCATCTGAAAGCTGATGATTAATTTGAGATGCTGCTCAGCACTGTGTGTCAAGTTGTTCTAGTCATAAATCAGAAAATGTATAAGGGTTTAGAACATTATGATTGAAGTATATGATGGTCATCCCCATGCTCTATTATGTCTCATAAGTTGTTGCAGCAATCTTTGGGTTGAAACCATTTGTTACACAGATTTGGTGCTATATTTAACCATTTTTTTAGCACTGGAGAATTGATAAAAATGATCAATAATCCTTCCAAAATACCACATTAAGACACCAAGACCTTGAGGAACACCATAGAAAAAAGCCATGCTGAGATTTGGGATCAAAAACTTTGGACATTTGGAGATTTCGGCAGGAATTGCATTTTTGGCGATTGGATGGCGAGCACTTTTGTGTAAACTGCTCAGAAACCCCCTTATTGTCAATCTCTGAATGCTCTAGGTCTCTAGTTTGTGGTTGTAAAGTTTCATGAGGTTGTGATTATCCTAGAGGTCACCACAGGTCATTTTATACAGTGAGGTCAAGTTTCACTAAAATGGTCTCACTACAATGAAATGTCTACTAATGGGACTAACATCATCACACATGAATACAGTTAGACTCATTGGATTCACAAGAGTCTCAGCTTCACAGTGATACCCAATTTATGTAATTCAAGACTGTTTAGGGACCCCAGTATGCAGAAATATTCAGATACAACATTTTAGAATAGGAGACAATAACACATTTATACTGCACGTGATTATCATAAAGTGGGAATGTCTGTAAAGGGGAGACTCGTGGGTACCCATAGAACCCATTTTCATTCATATATCTGGAGGTCAGAGGTCAAGGGACCCCTTTGAAAATGCCCTCGCCAAAATTTAGCTTTTAGTTTGTAGCGTTATTTAACCTCTTTTGAGACAAGCTAGTATGACAGTTCTAGTTTCATGTGATACCAGTATCTTCACTTTAGTCTTAAAACTGAGCCTCTACAACCTAAAAATCACAAGTTTTGTTAATGCATTAAAGAAATTAGTGGCGTTACAACGACTTTGCATTAACGCGTTATTATCGCGTTGACTTAGACAGCCCTAATACATAAAGATGTAAAATTCTTCTCTCGTTATAAAAACAGTTAAACTGAAATGACGGGGTTATAAATGTGTAATGTAAGATGATTTAATGCTCTTCTAGGATTATATTCCTTAGAAGTACCTGCAGACACTTTGCGCTGCAGACATTTACATGCACAAAAGCGTGCATAATCAAACAGATCTGTATAGTTTCATAAAGCTTGAAACATGAGGTTTTATGCAACTTTGGAACCACACGCACACATCAGAGATGTTACTGGCACCACTGGTTAACCTGAGGTATAGCTTAATGTGCACTGCTACAAATTTCTAGGTAAAATCTATGACGGTACTGATGGTCTTCCTCCAGTTAAACCACTCTGACCAGGGAGTCTCCTCGCTCTGTGCATGTGTAGGTGTGCAGAGGATGGAAGTGAATGGAAACCTGACCAGGGAGTCTCCTGTGTGTGTAAGTTTAGCAGCAGCAAGTCGACTTTTAGAGGAAAACTGTTGTCGATGCTGCTGTTTCTGATGCTGCTGCTGAAAGCCCACAGACCACAGTGATGCACAACCACACCGACATCTCAGACACATAATGAGACAGACAGGGATGCTGCTGTATATAAAGACCCACAGGTCAACAGAGACAACACATCATCACACTCTCACCTATCTCAGTCGGAGGACACTCTTCTTGCAGTTCAGTCCACTTGTGTTGAAGTTAGCGCTCCAATATGTCTTCGTCTTGCAGCGGTTCGGTGTGTCTACTGGTCTTACTGGGAGTTGTGTTGGCATCTGGGATCCCTTGCCAGTTCGTCCCCGAGAACCTGAAACGAACCCATGAGTCCATCGCAGACGTGCTGGTGAGTTTACATGTGGCGTCCCTCAGGGCTCCTTTTTAAAGCCTCCGTAGTTTTCAGTTTAGCCTCTGCTTCAGATTAAAGGGTTTAAATGTCTAATTTACGGTTTGTTTAAGGCACTGTTAAGATTACACAGAAGTAGAAATTTTAGTTCAAATTAAGGGACGTTTGCACAAATTAAGAAGTGAATATTTAGAATAGTATTTTTAAGGTGTTTTATATGGAGGACGGAACTTGTCAAAATAAAACATAAATAAAGGACTCAATAAATGTGTCATTAAATGCAGCTAAAGTAATCTTAAAAATAAATGTAGCCATTAATTCATTGATAAAATGTGATATATCTGTTTTAATTTGCTTCTTTATTTATTTAATATTTATTATTATTTATTACCTTATTTATTTTATATTCAGTTTAATTTTCCCTTTAAGTTATTTATTTACATAGTTTTTATTAATTTTTTAAATATATCTATTTATATTTATTTATTTATTTTTGCATATATATAAAATCAATGCAAAAATAAATAAATAAATGTAAAACTAAATAAAATATAAAACCAAATACATACAGAAATAAAAGGGAAAATTAAACAGAAGATTAAATAAATAAGGGAATTAATACAACGATAAATAAATAAAGAAGCAAATTAAAACAGAAATATCAATTTATTTCACATTTTATCAATTAATTAATGACTACATTTATTGTTAATAATATTGTTGCTGCATTTATGACATGTTTATTTATTTATCAAGTAATTTATTTATTCATTCATTTATTTTTGGCAGGTTCCGTCCTCCACAGTTTTAAAGTGATGTTTACACTCTGTGACCTACAAGTGACAGATTCACACTGGATTTATATCACAGACATCCTCTGCAGTGAAAGATCCTTTCACTTTCATTCATAGACTTTTGATTACAAATGACATAGGGCTGTCGATCGTTTACAATTTTTAATCGTGATTAAACGCATGATTGTCCATAGTTAATCGCGAATTAATCGCATGTTTTTTATCTGTTCAAAGTGTACCTTAAAGGGAGATTTGTCAGGTATTTAATCCTCTTATCAACACCAGAGTAGACAAATATGCTGCTCTTTGCAAATGTATGTTTGTATTTATTATTGGAAAATAAATTAACAACACAGAACAATGACAGATATTGTCCAGAAACCCTCACAGGTACTGCATTTAGCATAAAAAATATGCTCAAATCATAACATGGCAAACTGCAGCCCAACAGGCAACAACAGCTGTCAGTGTGTCAGTGTGCTGACTTGACTATGACTTGCCCCAAACTGCATGTGATTATCATTAAGTGGGCATGTCTGTAAAGGGGAGACTCGTGGGTACCCATATAACCCATTTTCATTCACATATCTGGAGGTCAGAGGTCAAGGGACCCATTTGAAAATGGCCATGCCAGATTTTCCCGCCAAAATTTAGAGTAAGTTTGGAGCGTTATTTAACCTCCTTCACGACAAGTATGACATGGTTGGTACCGATGGATTCTTTAGGTTTTTTAGTTTCATATGATACCAGTATCTTCACTCTAGCTTTAAAACTGAGCCGCTACGACCTAAAAACGCAAGTTGCGTTAAAGAAATTAGTGGCGTTAACATGAATTTGCGTTATCATTGCATTAACTTTGACAGCCCTAAAAATGATGTTTCATCATTTGCACTTATTACTCATACTGATCAGGTATTATCACAAACAAATCTGGGTGAAAATGCTGACTGGGATGTTTCTAATCTCTAAATCTCTAAAAGGTTGAAGATGTGAAACCAGTTAGTCTGCCTGTGGTTGGGTCTGATGTGATGCTCAGATTGTATGGAGGGAAAGAAATCAGGTGTTATCTGTGTTTTTTAATTATTGCAACCTTTTGGAGATGCAACTGCATGAAAAGTCTTTGTAATATTCACATAGAGACTGATGGTGTATTTGTGATTGTCAATAGCTCGGAGTGACAAAATTATCAATGTAACATTTGTACTGATCAACATTTATACCTGCTGATTATATTTGATCATAACGATTACAGACAGTCCTGGTTACTGTATGTCATGTTCATCTGCTTTACGATTTCTCAAGTATCCTTGTCTGATGATATCAGCGAATCAGCAACTGAGTAACGTTTTCTTACAATGATTCTTTCTTTTGTTCTACTTAAATCCGTTAAAGTAGAGAGAAAAACAGTGGAATCTAAATGTTTTTTATTAATAAAACAAATACATTAAAGTCAAATACATGATAAAAGAGGAAAATATGACAAAAGATTGCATAAAGAAGTCTAAAAATATGACCAAGTATTCACTGCCAACTTTCAGTATTTGACTCGTATCCGCAGATACTACAGATACTACAGATACTACAACAACACAGTTTGTATCAGTGTTTATGTAGTACTGGTTAACCCTTAAACAGAAATAGAAGTATTAAAATGTGTTTGTTGTTTGTGTTTTTGTAGCAGTTGAAGGAGCAAGAGGTCGGCAGTAACCCTCTCTTCGGTTCTGTCATCAAGAGCATCAACACCTCCTGCCAGGTACACTAAAAGAAACTCTGTCTCTACTATTGTCTCTACTGTCTCTACTGTCTCTACTGTACGTATATTGATTTTTAAAACCACGTGCTGCCAAGTTTGGTGATTTTTGAGTTTAATTTTTCCTGTATGGGATGTAAAAGGTTCACATTTCGGAGATTAATGTTAAATTACTATCTTATGTATTTTGTATCATTTAATCATATTTTATATGTGGATGTTTTATTTTGCTGATAAAAACCTCATGAATTAAAGTTTATTTAATTCAATCCTTTAATCGTTATTATAACAACCCTACAGGATGGTTGTAGTGCCTTTGTACTGACTCTGAAGCTCTCCTCCTCCTCTCCTCCACAGAGAAACGTTCACCTGATCAACGCCACGCTGGATGTCTACACCCGAATCTTCTCCAGCATCCTGCAGCACCAGCAGCCCCAGGACGGGACCAGGACCCCTCTGCTGGACCAGCTGTCCAACACCGAACGCACCCAGGTGGAGTCGGCGGTGACGATGTTCCAGCAGAAGATGGAGAAGCTGAAGAGACACCTGAGCCACCAGAACCACAACCAGGAGGACGTGATGAGCAAGCTCAACAGGATAGAGGTCAGTCAGCCACACCTGTCCGTCTGTCCTTCTGTCCGTCTGCATTACAGACTATTATCATGACAGAACTTTATTAATAAAACCCCAGACTCATTAAAACACACAAAGTCTGTCTTTAATGGCTCTGCTATGATAGAAAAGTGTTTCTTTACTAAATTATGAATTCAGGTGAGAGTTGGTGAGCTCAAGCTCCACTTTCGGTCACATTATCGTCTGTGAACTTTTGACTAATGAGTTCACATCAGTTTGTTTTCTGAGGAAATGGAAGCTATAGATACAAAGCGAGTGGGCGAAGTGTTAAAATATGAGTTTTGTTTCCCATCTCGGCATAGAAACCAACATTTTATCATTTCATTACCACCATTCATTATTAGATTTACATCTTACAGTACAACAGTATTATTTAATTTTTTATTTGAATTATTATATTATATTATATTATATTATATCATATTATATTATATTATATTATGTTATGTTATGTTATGTTATATTCCATTCTATTCTATTCTATTCTAATATATTAAATTAAATTAAATTAAATTAAATTAAATTAAATTAAATTATATTATATTATATTATGTTATATTATATTATGTTTTATTATATAATATAATATTATGTTATATTGTATTATATTATATTATATTATGTTATATTATATTATATTATGTTATGCTATGTTATATTATACTATATTATATTCTATTCTAATATATTAAATTAAATTAAATTAAATTAAATTAAATTAAATTAAATTATATTATATTATATTATGTTATATTATATTATGTTTTATTATATAATATAATATTATGTTATATTGTATTATATTATATTATATTATGTTATATTATATTATATTATGTTATGCTATGTTATATTATACTATATTATATTATATTATGTTATGCTATGTTATATTATATTATATTATATTATATTATATTATATTATATTATATTGTATTATATTATATTATATTATATTAGTATGATTAATTAACTGTCTCTGTGTGCAGGTTGATGACCCGTTGATGCAGAGAAAGGCTCTGGCTCAGTTTAACGAGATCTACCAGGCGGCCTCTGTGATTGGTTCCCCACGATGTGGCCACGCCCAATCGCCTTCTGCTGAATGAAGCTGATGACATCATCATTATCAATAGCTCTGACTAAAAGATTTGCTAACTAATCCTCTCTCATTAGCATAATATCAATTTGTATGTGTTTATCTTTTGAAATGTAGCTTTTTTATTCTCATATTTTAACGACATCTTCAACTCATCAGTCCAACTTTTACAGTATCACATATTTATTTTAATATTTAAAGGGGTTACTTTAGGTCATTCTCAATCCAGTCACTGTTATATTTATTTTTGTGATAATTTAATGTATTTTAATTTATGATTAATTTAACTTAATTTATTTTCTTGTTATCGTTTTAATCGTGTTCATTTGAATAAAAGCAGAAATCAGCACCAACTAAACGCTTCATTTCCTCCTTTTTTTATTACAAACTACATGTTGTAACAGAAGAATATTACAGCCTCCAGTGTTGAGTTTTCAGTGCACAGTTTCTCATGTTTCACACAAAATTAAATGAAACCAGATTCAGCAGTGGCATCGCCTATTTCTCACCTAAAACGTTTTCAGAAGTAGATTTTGTTGGATGTTTAGACGGAATTGTTTCCTGTTTGCCTTGTGACACGAAGAATCACTGCTTTCATTCAGTGGTGGAAGATGTACTGAGAAGTTTTACTTAAGTAAAAGTAGCAATACCACAGTGTAAATACACCCTGTTACAAGTAAAAGTCCAGCATTCAAAAACTTACTTAAGTAAAAGTACAAATATACTTAAAGTAAAAGTACTCATTATGCAGAATAATATATATTATTGTATTCTAATTATTGATGCATTAATGTGTTCATCACTTTAATGTTGCAGCTGGTAAAGGTGGAGCTACTTTTAATGACTTTATATACTGCTGGTAGTTAAATCTAGTGGTTCTCAAACTTACTCAAAAGAGAACAATTTTCCAAGGACACCCTAATAATCATAACACCGATTGAGCATAATGCTTAATACCATTTATAGTCTCAGATGCCATTGGAACTATTTGTCTTCTAAAACTCTTCAACCTAAATACTTCAGACCTGTTTGATAGTGACAAACAGAAACACATTTCAATTTGAATCATGTTAATACCATTTATATGCTTTAACAAAATATACGTTTTTATTCAAATTGCGTTGCAGAGTGAGTGAAGTGATGGATTCATGACAGATTGACATGATGTGTCACAATCATATCAGTTTCTAACATGGGTGGGAGTAATAGACACTGAATATGTTTGTTTTTATTGGTCTCTATTTATACATATGCACTTCTTAAAGATGCAGCACAATTTTATAATTTATAGCAAATTATTTTGCGGACCCCCTCAGACAGAGTGCCACAGACCACACTTTGAATCAGAATCAGAATCATAATCAGAATTGTGTTTATTGCCAGGTGTATGAGGTATACACTAGGAATTTGCTTTGGTTTTGTGGGTGCATATAAGCAGTAAAATAACAAAAGAATAGATACAAATGTTAGAATCTAATAAGAATAAAAAAAAAATGAAATTCTACCAATATACAATATACAATACAAGCTATAAACAAAAAATAAACATAATATAAACAGAGAGAATCACTGGTTTAATCTATAATAATATTTCATTGTTGATTTTATTATATAATGTGAATCTATAAAGTAACTAAAGTTATTAAATAATTTAGTGGAGTAAAAAAGTACAATATTTCCCTCTGAGATATAGTGGAGAAGAAGTATAAAATAGTATATAATGGAAATACTCAAGTAAAGTACAAGTACCTCAAAATTATAATTAGTGTAGTACTGGAATAAATGTAAAAGAAGGAAAGAAAGAAAGAAAGAAAGAAAGAAAGAAGGAAGGAGTTTCTGAGTTTCTGTGTGGAATTCCTGTCATGTCATTCCTGTGACATCACTGTGACATCAGCGTGGTCCCCGGCTCCTGCACCAATCATACGCAGGGATTTCCCCTCGCCTGGTGATGTAATGAAACACTCAAAGGACGGATCCGTGGTTACGATTCTGGTTATGAGAAATGAGTCAGTTCACCGACCCCTCCGACCCCGACTCATCCTCTCCTACCTCACTCTTTAATTAATTCATTAATTTCAGATTAATCAGCAATTCATTCTGACTATGTTTTATATTTCGTGTGTTTCTATAATTAAAATATTTGGAATCTAGTCTAATACAATATAATTTAAGATAATCAAATAATTAAAATGTAGAATTTGTTTTCTGAAATATTGTTTGGTCATTATGTTTTTTTTGTGATTTGTCAATTTGTTGTATAAAATGTCATCTATCTCTATATTTTAACAGATAAACTAAAGAATCAAGTCTCCTACATCTTAGGTTAATAAAAGTGTTTAACAAAATACAAATGCACAAGTTTAAAACAAGTTTGTTTTTCCTTATTTCATGAAAAATTGGCACATTTTGCAATATTTTAACCTCTTAAATCCTCTCTTAATTCCCCTTATGTAACT
This sequence comes from Sebastes umbrosus, assembly GCF_015220745.1. NCBI lineage: Eukaryota > Metazoa > Chordata > Actinopteri > Perciformes > Sebastidae > Sebastes > Sebastes umbrosus. Next base: position 6,693,645 of record NC_051291.1, read on the forward strand.
TTAAGGTGTCTGACAGTAAAAATTGTACAGTGTGTTGTGTTTCACATTCTGTGTGATGTTTACATTTGTGAAGTACTCCATGTGTTTCATCTTTTGCCTCATTTTAGACACATTTCCCCCAAATTCAGCCGGACATTTTTTGGTATCATTAAAAACGTTGAGATCTCCATTTGTTAATAAGTAAAAAGTGAAAATGCAGATTTACTGTAGGTTTAAATAAAGCTTTAGTTTGTACTGACTGATCAATGAATGAAGGATTTAATGTTTCAGGGTGAACTTGATGTTAAAAGTCAGAATATCTCTGTTGTTTTGATTTTGGCCACTTTTTTAATCTGTCTCCATGTTCCCTAATGTGTTAAAGAAAATCACCAAATATGCCATACATATACTGTACATACAATTTTATACATAAAAAAAGACAAATCAGAAGAAATGAAATGACAAAACAAAAAAATTTCGGACTAAATATGGCGTTTTCTGTTGTTTTATTTGACATGAATTTGTTTTCTAAGATGTTTTGCTTTTGTAATTCATTTTATGAAATGTTTAAGATAATAACGTTTTGATCTCAGCCGATGGCATAAATAATAAATATACATGATTATCAATCTCAGCCTCAGAAGTTAACTTTACTTTTCTTTTCTTTACCTGCACTGAATGGATTTAAATTGGGTTTTTAAACCACAGCGTTTGTGTCAGGTGTGATGAGTGAAGGGTTTTCCCCTCAAACCCAACAAGAGGAGGGGGCTTTTCTCACTCCAACCAGACGTCTGCTGGAGAGAAAAAGGTCCAGGTGGCTCCAAAAGTTTAGAAAAACTGAATCATCTGCGTGGACACAGTGAGGTTCGGAAAAATCAGTTTTGAGTCAGTACATCACCTTATGTTTAGTCCATTATGGTTACACATTCAGAATATTAATAAATCATGAATGAAAGACTCAATTTTATGTATTTTTTAAAATTTTCCCCAAGTAATAATAATAACAACAATAATAATAATAACAATAACGATAATAATTATAACAATAACAGTGGTGATATATTAATAATAATAATAATAATAATAATAATAATAATAATAATAATAATATAATATATTTTTACAATATTGTAATCTATTGTAATTATATTGTAATATATTACAATTATTATATTATACAATTATATATTTTTATATAAATAGAAAACATGAAATATTGTGTTTAAGTTTTTATTTCTAATCTCATTTATTGAGGTGAGGTGCTACTACTGCTGGGTAGTGTCGAGAAAGGAACCTTGCGAATTGGGGAAACTCTCGCGAGATATTCACGGTCACGCATTCATCTTAAACATAGGTAGTCTCGCGATAGTTTCTAGATTTCGCAATTTTCGGGTTACCTTCTAGACACCACCCTGGTTGGTTTAGCTACTGTTGTTACTGTTTAGTGAGCGTCACTGCCAAGACCGTTACTTCCGGCAATCCAAATATGGGCAAAGAGGCGGATCGTCGGTTGAGTTGAGGCGGGCCGGGTGACGCAGCAGCTAGCAGCTAGCAGCTAGCAGTCTATGGGGATTGACTCCGGCGGCCATTTTAGGAACCGGAAGTTGCCGCTCGGTCACCAACAGGCGCGTGGATCTTCTACCTTCAGAGAGGCGAAGAAGTCTCTGCTGTTTGGGGCAGTATTCCCAGTTACTGCTCGGACCAGAGCGGCTGGGTGGACTGGTTATACTGGGACCTAGAGAGACTCGGTGGACTGGTTATACTGGGACCAGAGAGGCTGAGTGGACTGGTTATAGCTACTGGGACTAGATAGGCTCGGTAGACTGGTTATACTGGGACCAGAGAGGCTGAGTGGACTGGTTATAGCTACTGGGACCAGATAGGCTCGGTAGACTGGTTATACTGGGACCAGAGAGGCTGAGTGGACTGGTTATAGCTACTGGGACTAGATAGGCTCGGTAGACTGGTTATACTGGGACCAGAGAGGCTGAGTGGACTGGTTATAGCTACTGGGACCAGATAGGCTCGGTGGACTGGTTATACTGGGACCAGAGAGGCTCGGTGGACTGGTTATAGCTACTAGGACCCTTTGAAGCTGAGTGGACTGTACTAGGACCAGTGAGGCTGAGTGGACTGGTTACAGCTACTGGGACCAGAGAGGCTGAGTGGACTGGTTACAGCTGCTGGGACTAGATAGGCTCGGTAGACTGGTTATACTGGGACCAGAGAGGCTGAGTGGACTGGTTATACTGGGACCGGAGAGGCTCGGTGGACTGGTTATACTGGGACCAGAACGGCTGAGTGGACTGTACTGGGACCAGAGAGGCTCGATGGACTGGTTATACTGGGACCAGAGAGGCTCGGTGGACTGGTTATGTTTTGCAGCAGAGAAGTTGAACCTCCTGGAGACTCACCTGATGACGTTCAGACAGGTGAGTACAACTACACACTTATTATGTTGTGTGTGTTTGTGTGTGTGCAGCTGATGTGGAGTTTCTATGTTTACATCTCTGTGTTGTTGCCTTGGTGATGTTTTATTATTTTTTATTTAACCTTTATTTAACCAGGTAGTACTCATTGAGATTAAGAATCTCTTTTTCAAGAGAGACCTGGCCAAGATAGCAGCATTTAAACATACATTAAAGTTTCAGACGCCACAACATAAAACAAATGCATAATATGCATAATATCATACAAAACACATTAAAATCAAGTGTTTGAAGCCAACGTTAAAGTGAAAATATCCCGATTGACTCTGCTTCTAGGCCTTTCATTAATGTTTTAAATTCATCAAAAGTAATGTAATGGAAACTCAATTAATTCAATGTAAACTCAATGTAATTTTCCATAACAGTAATCAGATATCCCAGTTTCAATTTAGCTTTGCAGTGTATTCCAGGAAAATGGAGCGGAATAGCTAAAGGCCATCTTACCTAGTTCTGTGCGGACCTTAGCTACAGATAATTAATTAATTATTAGTTTTATTCTGCTGTTAAAGTGTCAGGTTATATAATTGATGTAGTCTAATAAGTCTTAAGTACAGTTTTGAGGTAGGCTAACCACCTTTTCTTGAGTAAATTTTATGCCACTTTATACTATTTACACCACGAAGCCTACATTTATTTTACTTTGCTGATTGAGATTATTAATACAAAGTATAAATCAACTAATAAAATATGATATATTATCGTAGGTTAAGCTACAAAGCGGTATATAAAGCTCCATCTTTACCAGCTACAACATATAGCAATGCATCACTAATTATAATCAAGCAATTCAATATATTTTTTTTCTGCATAGTACTCTTACTTTTGGTACTTTAAGTATATGTGATGGTAATGCATTCTTTCACTCAAGTAAGATTTTAAATGCAGGACTTTGAGTATTTTAACACTATAGTTTTGCTACTTTAACTTAAGTAAAGGATCTGAATATTAAAGGTATTTGTTATTGTTTTGGATATAAGTGGCTCTGTGGTGTGGTGTGTGTACGTTAAAATGTTAATGCACTTTATTTTAGAGCCTAAATGTGATCTTTCATACATTATCATCATCATATACCACCCTCTCTTTTTGAAAATATAACTCACAATACATTTTAATTGACCTACATTTAACTTTTATCCAAGTTACTTTTACTTGAGTAAAGTAACATACATGCAATAATGCAACATTACGTGCCATATCATAATAATATAATACATAATAATCATGAATATTCAGAATTATCCATATTACAATTACCTGTAGTCAGATTTAATATCGTAATTAGATATCTTTATGCACTTAGACTGATCCCTACTGTTAACCTGTTTATATTTATGATTTTTTGGCATTGTATATGTTTTGGATTTGCACCTTTTTATTGTTATTTTATAGTTTATATTTGTACTTTTTATATTTGTACTGCAACTGCTGCACAGCAATTTCCCTTGGGATAAATACAGTCTTATCTCATAAAGTAGCCTAATCTTTCCATTCTTGGTAATTATATGAATTATTTTTGTGCTGAAAAAAAATGTTTTATAGATTACAGAAATCTAAAAGCGATGATAAATAACACTTACAATAACAAATATTTGCAACCATCATTAGAAAAGGTCATATTTTTAATTAAAGTAGTAATTCAGGAAAGTCCAGCAGAACTTCAGTGGAAATTCATTAAAAGTCAAATTGATGTTTGAAAAGAAATTGCTGTGAATTCCTCAAAACAGAGACAAACTTCCACCTGTGACACCTCTTCCTGTTTTTGTCGCCGTGTGTGAGTAGGGGATACCCATGTTGTGTATACGTAATATATATCTTAACACCTGAACACCAAAATCTACCTGCACGTCTTCCTGTTTCCTGCTTTTCTTTGCCCTCTTCCTGCTGAGCTCAACAGTAAATTTAGTTTCACTTTTCGGAGGATAATGGTGCTTGTGTGCACGGTGGTCGTTCCTTATCAGCTTTGGGGCATGTAATCTGGTCTAATGCAAAAGTATTAATACTATACTGTCAGAATGCTCCACTACGAGTAAAAGTACTGCATTCAAAACCTTAAGTAGAAGTATTATCAGCAAAATGTACCGTAAAAGTATTGAAAGTGCAGTAAAATGTTCTCTGTCAGTGTTTTCATATTATATCTGAGGTTTCTGGATTAATATTACTGCAGCATTAATGTGTATGTTGCATTTTAACTCCTTTATATCCTGTTGGATAGTTTAATCTGCAGCAATTAGGGCTTTGAATTGATTAAAATAGTTAATCGTGCTTAATCACAAATTAATCACACATTTTTTATCTGATCAAAATGTGCCATAAAGTAAGATTTGTCAAGTATTTAATGCTCTTATCAACATGGGAGTGGGCCTTTGAAAATGGCCATGACAGTTTTTCCTTGCCAAAATTGAGCCTAAGTTTGGAGCCTTTTTTAGCCTCCTTCACAATATGCAAGTATCAAGTATATTTGTATGGTTGGTACCAATAGATTCTTTAGTTTTTTTCTAGTTTCATATGATACCAGTATCTTCTCTCTAGCTTTGAAACTGAGCCCGCTACAACTTAAAAATCACAAGTTGCGTTAATGCATTAAAGAAATTAGTGGCGTTACAAAGAATTTGCGTTATCACGTTAACTTTGACAGCCCTACTTCAAACCACAACAATAGATATTGCCAAAAAGGTTGGGAACCAGTTGGGTGTGATGGAAATTTGCTTTTTTTTTTTTTTGGTAATTTGGGTGAAACGAGTCTTTAACCACTGCTTTCTGTATGTATTTGCGAAAAAAGGCGGTGATAGAAGATGGTTTGCTATCAACGACGAGGAGGCTAAACCCACTGATTGCAACAATTCCATCAAAATGTATTGATTTTCCACAAAACAATTTCCATTTCAAGTTACTTTTATATATATAAAGTTGCCATATTGTTGGAATAATCTGATGATGAATGTTGGTATATGTTTAGTCAGATGAGATGGTTGAATGTCCAGCTTCCTCTCATTTACAATAAACCCTTTTCTGTGAAGTTTAGACCCTCCTCTGGTTTCACTATCTGCTCTGGTTTGTTTCGTCTGATGCACCTAGCAGCAGCAGGTTTTTTCCCACCTCCTGTATACTGCGCTGACCTTTCGCAGAAGGTTATCTCACTTTCTGTAGTATACAGTATATAGCCTGTATAAATAGGTATGTGTAGGTGACAAGAAGAGCCTCATATTCTGTGTTTCCTTTAAACTGGAACTGTTTAGCATTACTCAGTAGAAACACCTCACGCCCAGCCGGGTTGGCAGCTTCATGACTTCACTTCCTGTCCTCATCTCTGCTCTGCTATGATTCATTACACAATAGTACAATATTATCTACAGCTTACTAAATTACAGCTTTATATCATGTAGGACATGCCAGTCATTAGGAATCATGGACAAGGGGACAATTTTTCCAAATTGGGCCCCTCATCCACTCCCACTCCAGGTCGTCTAGTTTCGTATGATACCAGTATCTTCACAACCCTTTGCACTGTCAGCGCTGTTAGAATCGTTATATGTGAACTCAGCCATGTTGACGGCAAAAGATATTAGAGATATTAGCAAAAGAACGTACTTAGAGTATAAAAGAAAAAGTACTCATTATGCAGAATGGTCCCTGTCTGTGTTGATACAGTGACCCTCTGAGATGCACAATAGAGCTGTTTTTGTCTTTTTTAGTGGGCTACAGGGGATCTTTAGGGGGAGAAAGCAGGTCAACACAGATTTGGTGCTAAATTTAACCATTTTTTAGCACTGGAGAATTGATAAAAATGATCAATAATCCCTCCAAAATACCACATTAAGACACCAAGACTTTGAGGAACACCATAGAAAAAGTCATGCTGTGATTTGGTATCAAAAACTTTTGACATTTGGAGATTTCTGCAAGAATTGCATTTTTCAGCGATTGGATGGCGAGCACTTCTGTTGTGTAAGCTGCTCAGAAACACCCTTATTGTCAATCTAGCTAGGAAAGCCATCCATCCTCTGAATGCTCTAGGTCTCTAGTTTGTGGCTGTAAAGTTTCATGAGGCTGTGATTATCCTAGAGGTCACCACAGGTCATTTTATACAGTGAGATTTTAAAAATGGTTTCACTACAATGAAATGGCTACTATGGGGACTAACATCATCACACATGAATACAGTTGGGCTCATTGGATTCACAAGAGTCTCAGCTTTACAGTGATACCCAATTTATGTAATTCAAGACTGTTTAGGGACCCCAGTATGCAGAAATATTCAGATACACCATTTTAGAATAGGAGACAATAACACATTTATACTGTATTCAAAAAACTGCATGTGATGATCATAAAGTGGGCATGTCTGTAAAGGGGAGACTGGTGGGTACCCATAGAACCCATTTTCATTCACATATCTGGAGGTCAGAGGTCAAGGGACCCCTTTGAAAATGGCCATGCCAGTTTTTCCTGACCAAAATGTGCCTAACTTTGGAGCGTTATCTAGCTATATTCCCGACAAGCTAACATGACATGGTTAGTACCTATGGATTCCTTAAGTTTTCTAGCTACAGCCTCTGAACGACTGTAAAGTCAGTCAGGATCGTGCAAGAATGCTGGAAAATGGCTGAGGGCCTCATTGTGCTCATCACCTCTGCAGTGTATTTATTGTCTCTCCTGAGGGAACTATCTGTCTGTTTAGCTGCTAAATGCTCCACTATGTTCACCGGTTAAAATTAGAGGCTAAAAGAGGCTTAAAAGTTCCATAAAGTACACTAGCACAACCTCCCACGCTCTAATGAAGTTCAGGTCCAGGTCTCTAATGGTTCACTACAAGTACAAACCACAGTTAACCTTTAGAGTTCCCAGTAAAACCACAGATGAAATTCAGAGCAGAGCTCAGGCTTTGTAATGGTTTCCATTGTGTTAGTTATAGTTCATTTTTCCTCAATCCCACATACACCATCCTGCTGCCGGATATACTCACTACAGCTCCGAATGGTGATTAATCCGCCGCTGAAAATAGTCTCCAACAAGTGCACTATTTCCTCTTGTTTGTTTGAGAAAATCAATATGTACTGACACTCACTACTAACCGGCTGCGGTTAGCAGAAGGCTAAACTATTAGCAACCCTTTCTCTCCATCTCTAAAACGTTCACCGATATTGTAGCTCGCTAGAACCTCAAATCACAGTTTGTCATCTCAAATGTCTGTGATATCTGGATTCTGGCACCCAACAACACAGTAAGATGACATTTTAGATGTGTAACTTTAGCCCACTAATAGTGGTAGCCTCCAGTCTTTCCTTGGTTTTGCCTCCAGTTAACACCATGACGCCATCATGACGTTCACACATAAAGGTGCTATTTGTGTTTTTAAAGGTTTAATTCTTCAGTACTAGTCTATTGGTTTTACCTCCAGTTTGCTTCAGTGCACCTACAAACCAAAATATTCCCAATAAAACCACAGATGCAATATGTTACTGCAGAGTTCGTAATGCTTTCCATTGCGTTTCTACTGGATCTAATGATTTCCGACGCAGGTTGCAGCATCACAGCCCGCGCAACTGAGTTGCATGAATATGCAGGGCTCTATCAGAAACCATTAGCGTTCCCAGTATGACCAGTAAACCCATTAATTGCATTAAAAAATTTAGCATTTTTTCTGCAAAGAGCAAATGTTTGACATGCATGACGAGTGGGAGACCCCTCACCCACTTCTATGAAGTTGGGTGATTTAAAGGAAACAGCACAACCACATTTTCACACCTAGATCATCGCTGCATCACACGCTCTCTCTCCCCTGAGTTATAAAAAGAAAAGCTTTCATGACAAGTCAATCAGTTTGAGCCAACTTCAAGGCAAGAGACACCACTGTCAGACAACCAGTCAGACCATTAAACAGCCAGTCAGACGGGTCTTTATTCGGCCTTTCTCCGTCTTCGCTCCGTCAGGGATTGAAACCGGTGCACATCGGACCCGTACAGGCTTTGGAATCGAACCAGCGACTTAGTGTTACAAGACAATGGTTGCCGCGGCAAGAGCAGTGGTCTGCCTGTCAGTCTGGTTGTCCGTCTGCCAGGTCAGTGGCTCCCACATCCCTGTGAAGATGAACAAAACCATCCATAACCTCCTGCAGCACTACGTGAGTACTTGTTACTTGTACTTGACTATCAATGTTTGTAGTGCAGTACTTCGAATACATGCTCTCTGTTTCCTCTTGATGCTTTCACACTGACCACAAACACACACACTTTTTTCCATTTATGTTTAGAGGACTATTCTGGGTTTTTGTTTTTCATGTTTTAGTCTATTAACTGCAAATATTATCTATCACAATCATTATTATTAGACAACTTTTTCCATTGCAACATCAGCGCCCAGCAGCAGAGCAATGCTTCTGCCATTTTGAACTGAAAGTGACTACCGGAAGGCAATAAAACGTCCGCCTACAAAGTGACGTACAAAAGTAAAACTAAATTATTTATATTGTCATATTCTACCAAAATGGCCTGTGTTGAACAACAAAATAGTATAAGCCTTTTTCAGTCCAAAATGGCGGCTGTTGTCAAAAAACACCAGAGTTTCGTCTCTTTGCTTCTTTACTTTTTGGTAGGGATATTATTCCTTCATGGTGCATTCAAGGACACTCCAACTTTTGAGCTTTAAGAGACATACAAATAGTAGAAATGCGACCAAAGCTCAAATTCATATTCATCTTTTTCACAATGTGGTCGATTATTGTTTGTCTTTTGTTTGATTATCTGATAACGGAGCTTGTCAGCAATGTCTCTTAAATCTCAGATGTCCGTCTGTCCTTAAACGCATCATTAAGGACAGTTTTCAAAAGAGTTACTGAAATGCAAGAAACAACAACACTCATATTTTGTTTTTCACAACATGTTTGATTATTGTTCTTTCACTTTTGATTGTTATGATAACAGTTCATTAACAACAAAGTCCCTGAAGTCTCAGATGTCAGATAGTCCTGGAATGCACCAATAAGGACAGTTAAAGTAAAAAAAAAAAGTTTAGGAAAGTATAAAGAAACAATCAAAGTCAATCTTGTTTAATTATTGTTTATCTTTTGATTATCTGAAAACGACGCTCATCAATTTCAATGTCTCTTAAATCTGAGATGTCAGACTGTCCTAAAACTCACCACATGGACTGTATGGTGATTTTCACATTTATGTTTATGATTATTTTTGGATTATTTTGACGATATACTTTAGCTCATCATTTAAATACTTTGCAACAGATGTTTCTGAAATCTCCGATGTCCGACTGTCCTTGAATGTATTAATATTTATTTACAATAATTTGTATTTATTGGGCTAATACATGAAAAAACTTGATTTACATCAAACCTGAACGGATTTTTTTTTGTCTTTTTTGCAGAATATTCCAAGGAAAGAGAGATTTAACAGGAAGCCCATCTTCTCCAGAGAACCACTGGCCGGCAAAATGGAGGTAAATAAAAGTCAACTTGATCATTGGAACAATTTAACTACATCGACAAATAGGAACATAAACGTCTCTGTGGTCAGCTTGTGTTGGGTTTTATATACGTGATTTCTCTGTTTACTGCCTTTAACGTCACAGTCTCCTCTCTTTAAACATCCAAAGAAATGTCTATAAAATATTGCAAAGAAAGGGTTGCTAATAGTTTAGTGATGTAATCATGACATCGATACAAAAAGGTTCTATAAGCTTATTTCTCAACTTGTTGATTAGATTTGGTGGAACTTGTCGGTGGTACACAGATCAAGGCTGCATTTAGGTGATTCAGGGTGTTTTAATGTCAATTCAAGAGTGCCGAACAGTAAGGGAGTGTTAGCGTACATCCCAGTGCACTAAGAAAACGTTGTAGTCTGCATGAGACACACTGGACTGCTTAGCTCCGCCATCTTTATCTAACTATTAATCACTGAGTCAACAGCCGGCTTGTGCTTTCACAGTTCAGTCTGACACTGTGAACAGTTTCTTTATCTCGCTGGAGTTTGTGTTGAGGTTCTTGTGGTTTCGTTTTCATTGCTCTGCATGGTGCAACCTTTCGTGCAACTATTCTCAGGCTCCGACTTAAACTTTCACTCTTCACTAACAATGATAAAAAGGTTGGTTTCGAGTATCGAGCGCCAGTGCAACCGAGCAGAGCCACTGACCACCAGACCCAAGAGTCTGCAACGCTTCAGTTAGTTGTTTGCTGCTTGTTCTGAAGTCTTGTGTGGTTAATGAGATAATATCTAGATAAGATCGAGGCATGCAAACTGTGACGGTGTGCTATGAAGCACTACTTGTCCCTGTAAAGATAAACATTAAATCAAATGAATAAATAAGATAGAAATCAGGTACAGATCTGAAGGTTTTAATAGTCGGCTGTGTTCTAGCATCAACTCTGGCACAACAAAACTTTGACTTTTTTAGCCAATTTGCAGCTGGATCAGTTTTTGTCACAATGTTGGAACCGTATCAACAACGTGATGTTGTCTTGGCCCAACTGTGGCCTGAATCTGGCACAAATGGTTGTTGGAAAGACGATGAATGGCAAATATTCTTTGTTTGTTTGTCTGTTTCAGTATTGAGAAACATTTTGAATTCAGTTGTCAAAAAATATCATAAAAGTCAGAAAAACGTTAATGTCAGGATGAATTTGTATCATATTTAGGTATTCATGGTGGTAAACAAGGACCAGGTTTTTGTATAGAAAGTGATATTTAGCATAGACTTAAAGGCCACCCCCACCCCAAACAGCCCTCTGGGTTTTCCCATTCAGTTTTTACCTCACCACAACTCAGGTGTTACATGTCATCAGTTTGTTCCAGACTAGCGTCCTCATGTGACCCATCTGAGGTGAAACACTGGCACACTGGTGAAACACACACAGGCAACAAAGATCTCATATGTGCATGTTTGCTGCCTCTATGGATTGAAGAAATTCTCCAAAGTCGTTAAACTCCTTTATTTAAAAAAAAATAGTTTTAGAAGAGTTGGGATTTATGGCACAACTACACCTGCTTTCAAGTTGCACCAAGAAGATAAATAGTCTCAAAACTCCTGCAACACGTGTGGTATAAAAACAACCTGTTCTCACTCCGAATTCATCATAGATGGCAGCTTGGTCAGTGGCTCTACGCGTCAAACTATGACGCTCCACGTACCCCTCTAGCATCAGTTTCGGACGTGCAGGGCGACCTCTAGTGGTAATTATGAAAAGAGTAAAGGAGGACGTCAGGTGACTTTCACCGCTGTTCCCGAGTGAAACCAAACTCAACGTTGACTTATTTTAAGTGACTAACTAATTTATGTCACTTACCATCATAACAAACGTAGGCTACTTATTTTAACCGAAACCATGTTACTAAGTAGTAAGGTAACGTACTTAACTCACATCACGTACGTAACGTACAAGGTTTAGACCTTAAACATTTAGTGAGTCTTAAAATTGTTCTTGTTCTTTGTTGACTTGTGATGTCTTTTAAAACCTGTTTAGTGATGTTGGAGTGTGACATTCAAGTTTCTCAGTCAATGAGTGGCATTCCCCTTTCAGGCCTACTCTGTGCTTAATTTAACTCCTGTGTGGGAGCCCACAGAGTTTCTTTCCACTGTTTAAAAAGGTTTTCAGCACCTCAAGGTACAAGGCAGAGAAGACCACCTCATCTTTTATTAAAATGACTATACCATTGACTTAATATGGTTTACGAGTTCCTACTTTTTAAGCAGGATTTGTTTTCGGTTAATTTCCCCAAAACTCAACTTTCAGTGAGATGAAACTTTGAAAAGCTGCATTTTTGTGTTAGAAAATGGTCAGCAAAGACATACACAGAGTACCTAAACCATCATTGTTGTTTACTGAGAAACACTTTAAATATCATCTCTCTCTCTGTTTCTCTCTCAGGGAAAGAAGATGTTTATGGGTGCCGTTTTGGAGACGTACGAAAAGCTGATTAGCCACATGTTGAACCAGCTGCCCACCCCGACTCCCCAGACAACCGGGAGCAACAAGCTTTCCGCCACCGCCATCGGCACCCCCGCTGCTGGCACCCCTGCCGCCGGCATCGCCAGTGGTGGTGAGGTGGGAGCGGACGGAGACGTCAGGAAGGAGCTGAGCTACATCCTGAACATGGTCAAGGAACTGAAGGAAAAACGGTTCCTGGAGCAGGAGAAGATTCTGCACGAACTGAAGGCTCTCAAACACATCCAGGTAGCAACAACAGCCGTCAGTGTGTCAGTGTGCTGACTTGACTATGACTTGCCCCAAACTGCATGTGATTATCATAAAGTGGGCATGTCTGTAAAGGGGAGACTCGTGGGTACCCATAGAACCCATTTTCATTCACATATCTTGAGGTCAGAGGTCAAGGGACCAATTTGAAAATGGCCATGACAGTTTTTCTTCGCCAAAATTTAGAGTACGTTTGGAGCAATATTTAACGTCCGTCACAACAAGCTAAAATGACATGGTTGGTACCAATTATTCATTAGGTTTTTTATTTCATATGATACCAGTATCTTCACTCTAGCTTTAAAATGAGCCCACTACAACCTCCAAAAGATCGAATGCATTAACGCGTTAAAGAAATTAGTGGCGTTAAAACAATTTTGGGTTAACGCATGTCTCTTTCCCTTCTCCAGATGGATGACCTTGTCGTCCAGAGCAAAGCATTGTGGGAGCTGCCGTGGCTGTACGAGGAGGCGAGCTCACTGAATAACACCATGAAGAGTGAGAGGAGGAGGCGGCGGCGCCGGCAAGCACGGAAGGCCAAAACTCATCCAAAAGCCTGAAACACCAACAAGAAGTCAACAATGACAGCAACAAGGATATTTAAATATAAAATAACATAAGAAATGTTAAAATATCCAAAACAAATTAAAACCAACTTTTTCACATTTCTTTTCTGTTTTAAGAGGTTACTAAAGAGATTATTTATAAATAAATATGTATTTATTTTAATGACAGTGAACCAGCAGCCTAAGCCTAATAGATATTGTACTTTTGTAAAATACATATATTTTTTAAGGAAGTTCGGAGCTCGATACTTGAAAGAAGCCTGGCGGTTTGATCCTGTGAAATGTTTATTATAACTAATTGTATTTAACATGGAGTTTAACTCACTTTATCAATCACAATATCGATCAATTATCACCTAGAAATAACTTGATTTCTTGATTTTTATGTATTTAAAAACTGCAGATGATTTAATGCTCAGAAAATCAGCGAGATAGAATTAAAAGCTTTTTAAATTAAGATGGTACAAAGTACACCAGAGTTAATATACTGATGTACTTAAATGTACTCTGAACATTCAGGTCCAGCACTTAAGTACTTCACTGCAGTACAAGTACTCTGCTGCTGAAGTAGAAGTACTATACTAATTAGGGATTTTTGTATTTTACTGAGAAGTTGTAATTTTCTATATTTATTTTTGTATTTAAGGTGTCTATTTAACAATCATACATCTGTGACTGATAATTTATTAATTGTATTTATGGATTGGCACATGCAGACAACTGAATAAAACAGAATGAATTAATTTCCTGATTCTTGTCATGATTTTTTAGGATGATAACATTTGTTTTTGATTTGATGTGGCCAAGTTGAGCTCTGAGTTCATGATTACAACATTTCTGACAGTGTTCTGTTTTTTTAAGACCAAGAATCGACTTGTTGACTCTTAGTTTTCTTTCTTGCAGCAAAGATAGCTTTTCAGTATTGTCTGTAATTAGCTGAAGGACGTTCAGGCACAGCCAGTCATTGATTTGGCAAAACAACCTCAAGGTTCTACTAAAGGAACTTCGAGATCATATCACATGATCTTCTGAGCCTTTTGAGGACCTCTAGTGCTTTAACCCCGAGACCCGATCCCGACTGACTTTACTGTCTTTCCGAGGCTCTAGTAGGTTCACTTTTAAAGCTAAAGTGAAGATACTCGTGTCATATGAAACTAGAAAACCTAATGAATCCAACGGTACCAACTATGTCATGGAAGTAGGCTAAATAACGCTCGGAAGTTGGGTTAATTTTTGGCAAGGAAAAATTGGCATGGCCATTTTCAAAGGGGTCCCTTGACCTCTGACCTCAAGATATGTGAATGTAAATGGGTTCTATGGGTACAGAAATATCATATTGTCAAAAGTTTTTGATCCCAAATCACAGCATGGCTTTTTCTATGGTGTTCCTCAAGGTCTTGGTGTCTTAATGTGGTATTTTGGAGGGATTATTGAGCATTTTTATCAATTCTCCAGTGGTAAATTTAGCACCAAATCTGTGTAACAGATGCATCAATTTTTCAATTTCAATTTATTTTTAGTGTGAAATCATAATAGAAGTTGGCTCAAGACGCTTTTATATAGAGCAGGTCTAGACTGTACTCTATAATTTAGAGGCCCAACAAGAGATCCCCCATGAGCATGCATTGTAATGCGCTGTGGCCAGGAAAAACACCCTCAGGCAGTACCCGGCTCTGGGTGAGCGGCCATCTGCCTCGACAGGTTGATACCAACCCAAACATGACTGCAACAACTTTTGAGACATAATAGAGCATGGGGATGACCATCATATACTTCTGTCATAATGTTTTAAACCCTTGTACACTTTTACAATTTATCTAAATAATTCATTCATTTATTCATTAATTTATTCATTCATGTTTATTTCTGATTTATGACTAGAACAACTTGTCACACAGTGCTGAGCAGCATCTCAAATTAATCTCCAGGTTCTCAGCTTTCAGATGATGTACATCACTTCTATGTGATATCTACTGCTGACCTGCTATCTCCCCATAAAGACCCCCTGCACCCCCCTAAAAAGACAAACGGCTCTATTGAGGGTCTCAGATGGTTAACCGATTGCATTAATCGGTCAAAATTCTTAATGTCGGTTAACGGTTAAACGTTTAATTATTAACATCCCTACTAGGTATATTTGAGTGTCATCTCCGTAAAATTGTATTGTTTTTTATTATGTATATATATGTAATTTATTTCACATTTACATGCTTCCATTTTACAAACAAAAGAGGCCCAATGATTGAGCCTTGGGGAACTCCGCACATCATTTTGTTTGTCTCTGCTTGCATGCAGAGTTGCCAAGCAAAGCAAAACCAAAAAAATGTAGCATGTGATCCACTTACTGTACATTCTCCGGAGCTTTCAGCATCATCTTGTGGCCTTCAGAAGAAGATACATACATTTATATCTTTTTTTTAATTCCCCCCCTATTTTTTCTGTTTATTGTGAAATATTTGAGAGTTTTATGTCTTTTGGCCTCAAACTAAACTGAAGTTTATAGGGGAATTGTGTCTCTGGTGGAACTGATAAGAACTGAAATGTAACACCGAGGCCCAAATAGACACTGCTATCAAAAAAATTGTATACCACCAGTTTAATCTTCAACAGTGTGTTGTAATTTATGATCTCATGTGTGTTTTATGTAAAATAATCAGCAAAGTAACTAGTAAATATAGATATAAATACAGTACTTGAGTAGCTGTGCTGGGTTACTCTCCACCACTGTTAAAGAGTCATTGAAATGACATATAAATTACTGATACTCATACTTAAACACAGAGAACAAACAACCTGTTGCGTTGAAGCTCAGAGACCATGATCCTCTGCAAGCAGACAGGCGGGTCGGAGTATTTCTGCAGCCAACGAACACCCAGACCCATCACCCACCTTTCCTGTGACATCACTTCTGGTAAACAGCAGGTAGCTTTCTTTTACTGTAACTGTGCAGCCCCTTCACCCACAATGCACCTCGGTCGCTCTGAGTGTTTCTAAGAACTGAAGCTGTGGTTCCCCAGCTGTGCAGCGCTGCGTGTTTGTGTGTGGTCAAGAGACTTCACAACCGTTAGATGCATTGTAGAAAACAAAGAAACTATGATTTCTTTAATCATTTCTTTAAATTAAACGGTTTATTTGTGTTACTTTATTTGCTATAATGTGGTGAGATATTGTTTTCAGCCAGCCAGCGACCGAAATGAGGTGTTATTCTATATTTATTTTCGTGTTAACAAATCCCATGAAAAGATCAAACCCAACATCATGTGAGTCTGTCTCTCAGTACTTCCTCACTTCTTGTCTTTGGCTTTCAGCTCCAAGCCCATTGGTTCCTAATGAATATATAGATTAGTAAATATGTGTCACAAATATATGGTTTAATTTAAAAAACAAACAAACAGTTCGTCACTGTAGTTGTTATCAAACAAACTGGAGGAAATAGGGTTGGGACTATTTTCAGCGGTGGATTAATCCACATTTGGTGCACTAGTGAGTATTTGGCAGTGGTGAAGGATAGTTTACTTTAACTAAAAGTAGAACTACCACAGTCTAAAAATGCTACAAGTAAAATGTACTTAAAGTATCAAAAGTAAAAGTACTCATTATGCAGAATGGCTCCTTTATAATAGAATATTATATAATTCTGTTTTCATCATTAATGAGTATACAGTATGTAACATCATACATGTACAATGTGGAGACAATTTTAAATACTTTATATACTACTGGGTATATTCGTCAAATAAGACAGCGTGGTCTGTGGTCTTAAGCGTCACATTATGATGCTCGACGTGGCCGTAGTTATCGCGCGAGTAAAGGAGGAAGTCCGGTTATGTAGTATAAAGAGTGAAACACTGGACTTTTACCCATGAGACCGCTGTTCATGTCCTGTGTGAAACCAAAAGTTGACATTGACTTATTTTAAGTTACGTGACGTTACATAATGTTACTATGCTGCATACGTAATGTCTGCTTAACTACATTACATATGTTATATGTTACGTAATGTTTCCTAAACCTAACCAAGTAGTTTCCTGTGAAAACGGAAGCTTATTTTGAAAAGACAGTGTATGCATGTAACGAGCGACGCATGCAAAACGGACGCTATAGGGGTACGTAGAGCGTCATAGTTTGAAGCGTATAGGGCCTCTGACCAAGCGGCAGTATTTGACGAGATGGTATATATTAGAAGTATAGTACTACATCATCATCGTATAAGCTCATCATGTATTTTTTATGTAAAAAGTAACTCAGTGAGAAACACAGTGAGGCTCAGTGATGTGTTTCAATGGAAGAAGAGATATGAGGCTGTGATTCAGAACTAGTTGGTATAGATGTAATCGGGAGGGTTGGAGGTGTAAACGACGAGGCTGGCAGAAGTGAGAACTTAGATGAGTAGATAATGACACTGACTGTCTGTCTGGACTCGTCTTTAACCACATGTTTCTGCTGTAGTCGTGGGAGGGATGGAGGTGTGGGGGGGGGGCCATCAAGGAGGCTGACTGCTGTGATGGTAAAGGGCACTTCAGCAGGACAGCGATGGAATCCATGAAGACACAACGGGAGTCATCACCCCCCCACCTTTGTTTCTGTGGTTGCTCTGTTAGTTTTGGTTTGTGTTAGTGTGGAGGTTTCAGTGTGAGTCAGCTTGTTGCAGATGCTAAAAGGAAGTGTTTGCATGTCTATAAATGACAGATAACCTGCTGCTGCTGCTGCTGCTGCTGCAAACAGGCTGCAGAGCTCACGATGCATTAGAGCGGTTTAATCAAGACAATTTAATCACATTGTTTTTCAAAATCGCAATATGGCCAACTGCAATCTTCACATTGCAGGTGGCGCAATGTCGTTTAAGAATCGTTTAAGTCGCTGCTACAGACTCACTTCTTCTCGCTGGCGTTTACTGCTGTTATGTGCACATTATGGTTATTGTTTTTGCCCTGTTCTTATTGTTGTTTGCTTTGTATTCATTTTTATTATGTACATGTTCAGCACTTTGGTCAACTGCGGTTGTTTTTAATAAAGTTTGACTTGACGATGAAAACAGCTGAAGCCGTATATATGCTTATGTTTGTCTGTATGACTTTCACCAGATGACGGTCTGAGGACTGAATGTTTTATATTAAATGAGGACAAGCGATCAACAGAGTGCAGTATTTTTAATTTCATTCATATTTCGATTTTTATTGGAAAGAATCAGAGACAAAATCAGAGTGAATCCAAAACTTCACTGGTTCTTCTGCTTTATTGTTCATATTCTCAGCAGGAAGTGAGTCTGTCTGACACTCAAACAAACAGATCGCTATCTAACCACTGAGAGAAGATAACATGATGGAGGAGATAAGAAGTTGAGAAATTACACAGAAGTATAGCTCTGTAGATTAAAAACAGGATATAACAGAGTTAAAATGCAACATACACATTAATGCAACAGTAATATTAATCCAGAAACATCAGATGTAATAGGAAAACACTGACAGGGAACATTTTACTGCACAATCAATACTTCAAGTACTTTAAGTACATTTTATTGATAATAATTCAACTAAAATCACACCAGGGCAGCGGTGAAGTGCGGCCTGCGGATAGCTGCCATGCAATGTTTATAAAAAGGACTCCTGTGATATGTTGACCTGTGTTACAAAGTATTTATCCCAACTGAAACACATGAACACGCCTCCCGGCTGCAGAAACATGTAATTATTGGGGCCGCACTTCGACGCTCCCTGGTGTGAATTACATACTTTTACTTCAGTAAGGTTTTGAATGCAGGATTTTTACTTGTAGTGGAGCATTTTCACAGTGTGGTATTAGTACTTTTAATGCAGTAAAGGAGTACTGGATTTGGGAATGTGAACAGGTGACCAGGATTAGAGGGAAAGTCAGGGGGCATGTGGTGGACAGGTGGAGAACGGCAGGTCAGAAATGCAGAGACAGACTCGTAGACTGTATGTAAGAAGTGGACGTAGTCGCCCTGACGTCACCCATTGGTTTGTGGACTACGGTTTTGAAGCCTCGAGTTTGGCACTGTGGCACTCCGTCACCATCTTGGTTTTTAGCCGTTGCCATCTTGGTTTTGGCCATCACCATCTTAGTTTTGGCCGTCGCCATCATGTTTATTTTGCAGGGTGGAGCTAAGTACAACCGAACACTGAGACACTTTCAGGCGACCAAATTGTTATAATTAGTTTCTAATGAAGTGAAAATACACTATGAAAGGGTAAAGTTCTAAGATGAAAAAACAGACAACTCCCAGACTGGACAACGCCGTGGTAGCGACCTGTCAATCAGAAGGTAGCCTCGCCCTAAAGCATCCCCTGCAATTTGGTCTATTTGACGTTTTTTGTGTGAATTGGTTGAACTGGCCCTTTAAGGGAGCCCATGCTTACTGCATATGAATAAAAAAATGATTCAGGCATTTTTCTATGTTTTTTTTAAGGTACGTTTATCCCCCGTAGTTTCATAGTTTCGGTGAATATGCTGACTGTAGCAAATGAAACACACACACACACATCTCATTAACATATACTGTGCACTGTGGCATTTCCATGAAGTTGTGTTGTTTCCTGTTGCAGAGGAAGCTCTGTGTGTGTGGTTGCTATGAACCCAAGCACCCACTCAAGCACACACACGCACGCACGCACGCACGCACGCACGCACGCACCCACGCACGCACGCACGCACGCACGCACGCACGCACGCACGCACGCACGCACGCACGCACGCACGCACGCACACACACACACACACACACACACACACACACACACACACACACACACACACACACACATACACACACACACACACACACACACATGCACACATCTCATGGCCTTCCTCAGT
The DNA here is from genome assembly GCF_015220745.1 of Sebastes umbrosus. Classification (NCBI taxonomy): domain Eukaryota; kingdom Metazoa; phylum Chordata; class Actinopteri; order Perciformes; family Sebastidae; genus Sebastes; species Sebastes umbrosus. Next base: position 6,713,717 of record NC_051291.1, read on the forward strand.
GTTGGCATTCAAGTTGTCCTGAAGACAGCTCAGTTGCATCCACAGTCAAGAATGAATTTCAATATTTATATGTAATAATGTGCAAGAACTATCATTCATAAATTAAAGAAATGTTGAAAAATGCTATTTTATAATTGATTTAAAATATTTCCAACAAGTCTATTACTTCTTTCAGATTAATATCTCATATATATATATATATATATGTCAAATGATCAATATGTACGAGCCTCTGCTGGTATCTAGTGGAAGAACTTTACAACTACAACTAGAACACAGAGGCGGAGAAAGCCATTTCAATCCACCAATTCAACTGTTTAACTATGTTTAGATAATAATAATGATAATGATAATAAATAATCATAATTATAATAATAATAATAATAATAGTTAGCAAGATTTTCTGCTCATTTTGTGTGCTATTGTAATTTTTTTTATTTTATTTTTTATTTGTCTAATTATGTTACCTTAGTTTTCTTTTTTTCCTTTTTTGTTATTGTTAGTTTTCCTCCTTAAGTTGAAAGGAGGTCCATTGGATAAGCCTGTGGCTTCTTGACCTCTCCTGTCACATTTCTTATTATTTTTATGAAGTTTTATGTGTGTGTAAATAAAACATGACATAATAATACTTTACTTCTATTAATGGTGTTCTTTTTTTATTCAAGAAGTGCTGTCAAGATGCTTTACATTATAAACACATTAAGAAAAACTCCTGAGGTTACTGGGTGTAATGATGCCTTTTAGTCACCAGATGACAGCAGAGTATTCAGCTAAAATGAATTTCTTCACTGAGGTGAAGGTCATCCTCCGGGTCTGAAAAGTGAAGTTAATGGCTCGAAACAACCACCTTTGACCTCTGTAATTACTGTCACCATGGTTACTGAGCTTGGCTGTGTCTCTGTGTCTTGCAGGTTACTGAACCTGTCTCTGATCTCTGACCTGGTCCCAGAGCAGGACGTGATCGACGTCATCATCCACGTTGGCAGAAACCCGCAAGGTCGAAACCTCGCCTGGAAGAACTTCAGAGAAAAGTGGGACATCCTCAACGCCCGGTGAGTCAGTCAGTCTATGTGTGAGTATTTGTACATGTTGTACTGTAAAGAAAATACTTCTTATATTTACCGTTTCACTCTCGCTGTCTGTGTTCAGTTATGGTGAAGCGTTGTTCACGAATTCGAAGCTCATCGGTGGGAGCCGCTACAACCTAAAAAACCCAAGTTGCGTTAATACGTTAAATACTATAAATAATAATAATAAAAATATAAATAAAATACGAATAATATATATATATATATATATATATATATATATATATATATATATTTTTTTTTTTTTTTTTTTTCAATATCTTAACTGTAGCTTTAAAACTGAGCCCGCTACAACCTAAAAATCCCAAATTGCATTAATGCATTAAAGAAATTATCATATGTAATACTAAATAATATATTTATAAAGTAACTAAAGCTGTCAGATAAATGTAGTGCAGTAACAAATTATAATATTTCCCTCTGAGATGTAGTGGAGGAGAAGTATAAAGTGGTACGAAAAGAAAATACTCAAGTAAAGTACCTCAAATATGTACTTAAATTCAGTACTTGAGTACTTGCTCCCACTGCGTTTATGTATAAGTCAGTTTGGACAAAAACATCTGTCAAATGATTATAATAATAACTATCACACTGGGTGTAGTGGTAGTTTTTAACCTTTAGGTGGCAGCAGAGTATAAATCTGAAAATCTTAAATTGATCTTTTACACTTCAACTCCTGACTTGCACTGCAGTACAATAAAACATGCAGTACTTTTCTACTACAGGTAATACTATCTATGAATGGATCAACTACAGGGCGTACATAAAATCTGTATTTCCTGCAGGAAGGTGAGGCCCCTCTGAGGTTCGTCACAGTGCTCATACGCTTATATCTCCAACATGAGTTTTAATTATTACTGCTTGTTATTAGTTGTCGTATTGTTCATTCAATAATGTTCCAGTCAAGCAGCGAATGACGGACGGATCAGACTGAGTTTGTCTGAGAGAGAGACGGTTGTATGATGAAGAGAGACGCTGGAAATAAACTGACCTCTGGCCTGACAAATCTGACACCATCTGAACACACACACACACACACACACACACACACACACACGCAAACACACAAACACACACACACACACACACACACACACACACACACACAGTTTTCCATTTGTCCTGAACTCAGAGACCCTCAGAGCAGATCAGTGAGCGCCTGCTATATTCAATTATACAGACAGAGAGAGACAGACAGGTAGACAGACAGACAGTTTCCATGACTGGTTTTATATTTAGGGTTTCAAACTGTCTGGAGAAGGTGAAACGTTTGACTGGAACAAAGAACCAACTCTGATCTTACAAACTGGTCCCACTATCAGACCAGTTGAACCAGTTTACAGTGTGTTATAATTGATTAAGAAGGTCGAATGCTGCCAAGACAAGTTAGAATAGATGAGATTTAAAGTTCATTCACATTGTTTTTATGTCATTCTGTATCTTCCCAGTGGTGTTCCTGATGTATTCAAATACAAACATTCAAATTTTGGTCAAAGTACGTTTTAACATCAAAATGTTATATTCCCTTCAAGCCCTTCTAAAAACTTTTTCCCACATGGTGACCTTTTAGGGATTGGACGATACACCTCCCGATTTGATACTATAATTGATACTTGGGTGCCGATTCGATATGTAATTGAGATTTTTCAGTATTGCTATTCGATATTACGATTTATTGCGTTTTATTGCGATTGTGATTGGCCAAAAACCAAGATGGTGAGGGCCAAATACCAAGATGGTGAGGGCCAAATACCAAGATGGTGAGGGCCAAAAACCAAGATGGTGACGGCCAAATACCAAGATGGTGAAGGCCAAAAACCAAGATGGTGAGGGCCAAATACCAAGATGGTGAGGGCCAAATACCAAGATGGCAATGACCAAGAACCAAGATGGTGAAGGCCAAAATGCCGAACTCAAGGCTTCAAAACCGTAGTCCACAAACCAATGGGTGACGTCACGGTGACTATGTCTGCCTCTTATATACAGTCTATGTTTATAATGGGTTATAATGACATTAGAGTGGGTTTTTATGGGTTAGTGTGGGTATAGAGGGGTTTTTATAACAGTAAAAATGGGCTTTAGATTGGTTCAGAGGGTTTAACCTGTTTTTTAACTGGGTCAGAATGTGTTTAACATGGATTATAAATGGTTTAGACCGATGAGAATGAATGGATTTAGAACCGGTGCTGATACTAGATGTTCATTGTAATTGAATGAATGAATGTGTGTAAATGAGACCAGGTGTGAATGAAAACAACATTAAAATGTAAAAGCCACACAGAGACAGTGTTTGGTCCAAACATCACCTTGGCAACGTAAACAACACAGCCTCCAGTGAGACCAGAGTGTGACACCTGCTACTCATTCATCTCTGCTCTCATCACTACCACTCTCTCCTCTCTCTTCACTATCTGGGTCTGTAGGTCAGACCACCTGCTCAGGTGACAGCCCAGTGCATGCTGGGAGTTAACGTGGGGGGGTACAGAGAAAGGATCTGTCATCTACTCAACTGTCTGCCTGCTGACCTTCACAGCAGGAGCTCTCCGGCATTCGTTTTCAATAGTTAGAAGGTGTAGTTGTATACATTTTATAGAGCTAGGCTAGCAGTTTCCCCCTGCTTCCAGTCTTTGTGCTAAGCTAGGCTAAACACCTCCTGACAAATGATCCAATATGTAGCTCGCCAAACCAACAATAAAAATGGTTTAAAGGGACTGTTTGTAACTTTTCAAGCGTATAAATGTACCGGGTCGGGATCCCATGCGCGCTCCTCCTGTGCCTGCTTGCCTTCACTCACACAGCGCGCGCGTTCTCGCTGTCTCACTCCACCTCTAGACGTGAACGCGCGCTCACTCCACACTGCCGAAGAGTTAGTTTAGCTCTGAGAATATCTAGTGAATGTACAGTGGACGTTTGTGCAGAAATAAATGCTGCAGCTCCTCCAGACCAACAGAGGTTTCCCGTGTCTTGCGAAGTGACGGGGCTCCGCAGAGAGAAACGTCATCGTCTCGACCGGGAGCCGGGGTCTCCCTGCGGGCGCAGTCGGGAGACGATAACGTTTCTCATCCTGCTTCAGCCCCGAAGCCAACACTATGATCAGCAGTGATTCATGGAGAGACCTTCGTCTGGTCAGCTAACATTACTGCCAAGCAGGTGAAATATAGAGTGATATTGTGGTTTTAGCTGACGTGTGTCGCCTCACTGTTTTGAGCGATGCTTGTTCAGGTATATTTAGAGCGAGCAAGCGCGAGCCCGACAACTTTCGTTGACTTAGCGGCCACAGGTGTCTCTGTTAACAAGTATTTCTGAAAGATACAAATAGTCCCTTTAATTATTCTTATGTTCAAAATAGGGCTGTCAAAGTTAACGCGATAATAACGCAAAGATGTCCTGGACAGTCTGGGGAGGCGTTCAAGGTCGACAGGTGCGTTTGATTTGCTGCGGGAGGGTTGAGACACATGAACACACACAGACTGATTCGGGGTGTGTTAGGTGTTGTAATGTCTGTATCCTGAGGCGGGTGGAGTCAGGTGTCGGTGGAAGATTTGATCCTCAGAGCCAGAATAAAGGAATTTCCCTCCATTTTTCAGAAGCTCTCAGTGTATCTTCAAACACACATGATGATGTTATTTAAACAATTAAATAAAATGAATATTAGGTCAAATAAAAGGTTAATCAACTAGTAGATGGAAAGAAAATTAATTGGCAACTACTTTCAAAATAAATTAATTGTTTAAATCAAATATTTAATGGTTCCAGGTTCTCAAATATGAAAATGTGCTGCTTTTCATGGTCTTACATTTAAGATTTTTTTTATATTTTGGACTGTTTCTTAGACAAATTTAGACATTTAATGATGTCACCCTGTGCTTGAGGATACTGTGGTGGTCAATTTTCACCGTTTTTATAGATCAATTAATCAGCTGCAACATTAATGTGATGAACACATTAATGCATCAATATTTATAATACAATAATATAATATATATTATTCTGCATAATGAACTTTTGAAGGATTTTTACTTGGTGGTATTGCTAATATATACTGTATATTCGTTATATATATACTGTATATATATGCTGAATACTTTTGATTTCTTTCTTTGTCAGTTTATTGTTAAAGCAGCTGACTGTACAACCCAGAAAAGACATCTAGCTAAATTTAGTTGAACAGTTTTATAGATTATAAACTTTATTTTAATGACATTTTCAACATATAACCAGTTCTACAGGATCATTTATTGACAAAAGCTCTTAAAAAATGAACCAGAAGGTCTGATTAGTGTCTGAATTTATGATGCACAATAAATGTCATGTAGAGGTTGTTATTAAAAGCTGCTCCGTTATAAAGTAGACAGCCGGAGTGAAGGTGGTTTAACATTTGTACAGTAAGTGGATATTAATTTGGACCCATAATCCCTTGCAGCAAGTCACACTCTCTCAGGTTACCGGTGTGTGTGTGTGTGTGTGACCGTCATGATCTCCTGCTGAGCTCTGAGCTACATCCAGATTTAAATAGACACACTCAGTCAGGTCCGGGGTTGTCTCCACCAGTTGAATCTCATTTAGTTTGGATACAGATTAACCTCCATCGCCACCACGTCACCGTCCACCAGCTCAGGAGAGACGTTCACTGACTCAGCAGCAACTCAGGACAAAGTGCCACTCATCATCAGGCTGCAATAGTCCAGGAATATTCAAGGTGGAAACCTTCAAATGGGAATTAATAGGAATAAAATGTTAATATAGGGGTTATTTGCTCAGGCTGTATTTACCATACAGATAGAAACAAACCTTTTACCAGATCATAATCAGACATAATAATCTGCCAAATAAATCCGTTAATTTGCCAAATACTTGCAACGTATCCTCATACAACGGTTCGTATGATATCTTATGAAATGTTAATTCTAATTTTCTGTACGTTTTCCTACGAATGTCCAGCAACACGTGTCAATTTCTGCTCGTTACATGCTTACAGTCTTTTCAAAATAAACTTCCGTCTTCACTGGAAACAACTTGGTTTGGTTTGGGAAAAGATCGTGATTTGGGTTGAAATAACTACGGAAGTGGCATTACTTAAGTACGGAAGTTATGTGACAAATAAGTCAATGTTTGGGTTGAAATGACTACAGTAGTGGTGGTACTTTAGTATGGAAGTTACGTGACAAATAAGTCAACGGTTGGGTTGAAATAACTACGGAAATGGTGTTACTCTAGTACGGAAGTTATGTGACAAATAAGTCAACGGTTGGGTTGAAATAACTACATTAGTGGCGTTACTTTAGTACGGAAGTTACGTGACAAATAAGTCAACGTTTGGGCTGAAATAACTACGGAAATGGCGTTACTTTAGTACAGAAGTTACGTGACAAATAAGTCAACATTTGGGTTAAAATAACTACGTAAATGGTGTTACTTTAGTACGGAAGTTACGTGACAAATAAGACAACATAAAGGTTCAATTAACTACGAATGGGGTGTTACTTTATAATGGAAGACTGCACAGGAACACCACTGATATATAAAAGGCCGACATTATATGAACATTTTACATCTCTAAGCTGTATAATGTACAGATAGTATAATGAAAGCAAACAAGCATGTTTTCTTGATTTCATTTTAAAATATATGTAATATTTCATTCTGTACGTTTATTGTAATTTGTCTTGACTGTTCAGTAAGCCTCACACTCCTGTTACTACACCTGTTGATAGTAATGGCGTTGAAAACGGCGGCAGATTTCGCATCAAAATTGTTAGTAATTCTCAAAAACAATGTGTGTGAGAAATGTTTTTTTTTATCTTTAAAGTCCAGACAACACAGCTGAGTGACAAATGTTTCTCTGTCTGAATCTACAATTGTTTGGAGACGAGGAGGAGGAAGAGGAGGAGGAAGTGACTCAGTATCGGATTAATCTCCAAAATAAACTCCACGTTGTTTACCAAGCCCTCTCGGCCCCCGGTCAGCCAATCAGAGTGTGAGAGCCAGGAGAGGTACAGGTGAGTCAGCAGGTGCAGCACACAATGTAGCTACATCATGATTATATAATAAAACAAACAGTGAGCAATTAAAAGCAATATTGAAGTGAATTGGAAAAAACACAACTCCTTCTGATGTTACTCTAATATCCATGTCACGTTTTTGAATATCTATCTTGCATGTACTTGTAATGGAGTATTTGGTAACACTTTATAGGAACCATCATTAATTAATTGTAAATTGATTGCTAATCAAACTTTAGTTAGTAATAATTTTACTAAATAAAAAAATTTCTAATAAATAATAATGTTTTAATAAATAATGAAATGATAATAAATAATGTTTACTAATAATTAGTAATGCTATAATTTAAAATTAATACGTGCTTTCTCTGAATGACCAGCTGTCAGTCACCCCACACACACTGCTGCATTATGGGTAGAATCCTCAGACCACCCGCCCTTGAGCCAGGCAGCAGCTGCTCCTGCAGAGAGCTGCTCTGAGCAGTTAGCCTGTTAGCTTCATGCTAAAGCTTCTATAATTAGCAGCCGTGTCCTTCCTGCTAATCTCCCACGCTGCCTAATATGGAGAACAGCTGCTCCAATCACACGGCAGCTCCTCGTTACCATGGCGAACCAATTATCTCGTCAATGACAGGAGGGAATGAGAGGAAATGTGCATGTGTGATATACATGCTTTAATCTGAATATCAGATCAACTAACAAACGTAGTTAATGTTGGTTAAAGTCAGTTAATTGATGATTAAATTAATCAACTGAAAATGAATCTGCCGCTATTTTGATGATCAATCATTTTACAAGATGACATTTGTTGCTTTCCTCTGTTTTATATCATTATAAATGAATTATCTTTGGCTTTTGGACTGTTTGAGAAAACAATTTGAAGGTGGCGCTGGGAAAATGTGCATTTTTTTTGACAATTTTCTGACATTTTATACACAAAAATCAATCTGGTGATGAAAGTAATCGGTAGTTGCAGCCCAGATGTTTGTCATGTATAAATCAAATCAAGACTTGTTGACATACAGTACATGTGTCAATCTGAGGAGTGAATGTGATTGTTTATATATCTTTCATATCTTCCATTTGTATTTAAATTTTTTCCACAGTAATCATTATTCTTGCATGTTTTTTTTACTTTTTAATCACCTTTTTCTTGACTGTAAGTTACTGGATAAGTAATAAAATATGAATAAAATAAAAATATACATATAAAAAAGCAATTAACGACTAAAAAAACCCACGAAACTGTGAGACTAGGGCTATAATGTTAACCATGTTCACCATTTTAGTTAAGCATGTTAGCAACCTAACATTAACTAATTAGCAGTAAGTTACTGGATAAGTTCACAATCTGCTTTTTTATTTGTTCATATATTTAACTTCAATTTGTATTTTATATTATCCATAGTCATCATCATCTATCAGTCTGTCTGTCTGGGTTTAATGTAAATAAATATGATAAAATATCACTCAAATAAAAAAATAAACATATTAAAAAAAGCAATAAAGGACTGAAAAACCCATAAAACGTTAAGACTTTAGTTCGGCACAGTGGTGCTTTTAGCTAAATGCTCACATCAGCAATGCCAATGTTTAGCAGGTATAATGTTTACCATGTTCACATTAGATAATTAGCAGTAAACACAAAGTACAGCTGGGGCTGAATGTCATTAGTTTTGCAGATATTTGGTCATAAACCGAAGTGTTGGACATCAAAGTTATTACAATTAAGACATTTCACTCAAAACCATAAATAAACCTTGTGGTGGTGCTATGGAGGAAAGGTCAGGGGATCAATTTAGGAAATTAATAAAAAATCTCAGTTGAGTTTTTATGTCAATCTAAAGGTTATTTTTACTGAATGACGCATTCACATCCTGTATGTGCGTGTGTGTGTGTGTGCACTAATCTAAACAGTGCTATTTGCATCGTACTGCTAATCACTGGTTGTCATGTCAACGTGCCTTGCGATGCGTCCTGGCTCCTTGTTACAGAGCCGTGTGATGTCACATCCTCCTCTTCTTTGACAACACTGCATTCATTAGCACCTGAGAGAGTGAGCCTGTGTGTTGTCATGGTAACCTCTGTCTAATCCTGGATTTTCTATTTAGAATAAATTGGAAATAAATTATAATCCAATAATAGAATACATATTATTCTGAAATGGGCCATTCAGTATAATGAGCAAATTTGGTATTATAGGTATATATTGATGACTTTTATTAAGTAAAATGTATGTATGTAACTATTTTCACAGTAAAAAGTAAAATATCTGAGTACTTCCACCACTGATGATTTTGTAATTAAATACATTTTTTAAATATTGTTTCCATCAGGCCTTGGTGTTAAGAAAAAAACTCTCTCAACAGCTCTAGTATCAGTATTAAAGTGTAAACAATAAATTAACTAATACCTAACTGACATTTTAGCACATTACTTCCTCAATCCAGAATGAGCAGAAATTAATTAATTTTTATACTAATCTGATATCTGTCTCATTAATATGAGAAAAGTGTCTTGTAATTAAATATATTATATATTTTAAGGTGGTAACGGTATTTATAAAAACATTGTAACGTTAGCCTGGTAGCTAAAAACCATGAGCTCCCCATGAACTTGAAGTGAAAAATAAAAAATATTATAAATAATTCAGAATATGGAATTAAAATAGATTTTTTGATCAAATTTAAAAACAAAATATAATATAAAAATTCCCAACTTGTACCTTGTGTATTTATTTTCCACGCTGACTCACTGAAAGAATAATACGTAAAGATGAACAATAAAATTGTTTTTATTAATAATAATAATAATAATAATAATAATAATAATAATTTTTCCACCACAATAAAATTTAACAAAGGCTCACTAGAAAAGTGTTGACTTCTGTGTTCTGTACAGTAGATACAGTACATTGTAAAACTGCTTGCGGCGTGGCACAGCAGCGCATTCAACCAAAAAAATTCATTATTCAAACATTTTTTCCACATTATTTACAGATAAAATCCACAATAAAACCCAGCTGGCAAACGTCACAGAAATACAGCGCGGCTTCACGCTAAGAGCGGCTAACGGAGACCTCCCGATAGAAGCGAAAACGAGCTAGTAGGCTACCTGGCTGGCGTGGTAACGAGCCAGCAGGCTAAATAGGCTACAGGTGCTTTCACACGAATGCTACCAAGAGGTCAGTTAAACCAGACTTCATGTTCCTGTGTGACTGCAGCCGGTTAATAATAAACTTTTTTTTAAAAACAAAACACTATCACATGTTCTCCTTCCGTTCCTTATTGTCTGAAAGGCAGCTTCTCTTGCTGCCCTTCTATTCACTTCCTTCCTGCTTTCTTTCTGTCTCACGTTCTACCTGTCTGTCTGTTTTGAGCGGCTAACTCTCAGCTAGCTTTGTAAAGGAATGCACTTTGGTAGATTCAACCAAATGCCCTGGGTGTTAGTCACAACAATGACAACAGTAATAATCATAATAACAATGATAACTGAGCAGTCTGAGGTACCAACATGAAAACAAAAAAAAATAGAATTAGGGATGCACCGATTTATCAACTGAACGTCGGTATCGGCCGATATTCACCTTGTTGACGTATTACACTGTCTCGGAGAAAGATCAACGACAACAACGTTGTATTCTGTATGAAAAACAAGAGTGAAAGATAGCCCTATTTATGTTTTAAATCGCATTTACATTTAAATTAGGGCTGTCAAAGTTAACGCGATAATAACGCGGTAACGCAAATTTGTTTTAACGCCACTAATTTCTTTAACGCATTAATGCTGGAGTGAAGATACTGGTATCATATGATATATCATATGTATACATTTTTCATGTGAAAGAAGGTTATATTAAAGGTTGTTTCATAACTTTGTACGATTTGAATTTGTGCTCATACAAAGATAGTGTAATGAAGGGCTGAATGACTTTAAAAACATTTTTATAATGAAGATTTTGTTGTTTCCCTGGCACAAAAGGGGGAATAAATAACAACAAAAACAAAATAAACAACAATAAAACATCGGTATCATCTATCGGCTAAATTGTTATTTTAAACATCGGTATCCGCCGAGAATTTCACAATCGGTGCATCCCTAAAAATAACGCTTTAAAACCACATTAATGCTAACAGCTAGCAGGTATAAACTTGCTATGTGCTACTAGCAGTCAGTTAGCAGTAGGCTAGTGTTAGCGTCACTGTAGAGAAAACGAACGTCAGTGCAGCAGCTAGCGGCTGGACGCTAGCGGTCGATATCGGCTAGTGTTAGCTTAGCCCTGTCGTCAGCAGGCGTCGTCGCCAGTCCGTCCCCGAGGCGACAGTTGGCTGATATGTGTCTGTACATTGTGCAGCCATGTTTACATCTCCCCCCCCCCACCCGACCCCCAACCCGACCCCCAACCCGCCTCACACCAACACACACACACACTTGATGTCAGTGTTTATCAGTTTAAAGCTACAATCTGTGGTTGATGCGTTGGCCTGCGCTGCTGGCTCTGTAAACAATATGGAAGCACATTTCTACCAGAAAATTAAAAAAAAAAAACATGAAAAAAATATTCATGGTAAATCAAAATTCTGAGACATTAAGTAAATATTTTGACTTACAAAGAATAAATGAGATGCTAAGTCAAAGTCATGGCTTTCTTTAAGTCGATATATAGAGATTTTTTAAAGTGAAAATTACGAGATAGTTGGTCAAAATGATAATTTAGTAATTTAGTTATGACTTTTTTATGTTAACATTTTGACATGTCAAAATTTTGACTTACTAAATCAAAATTACATGTTTAATTTGTAAGATAGCAAGTCAAAATTTTTAAGTATTATATCCTATTTTGATTTAGTAAGTAAAACAATTCTTAAAAAATAACAACTCATCATTTTGATTTACCTTAAGTATTTTTTTTCATTAATTTTTCTCTTTTCCTGGCAGGAATGGGCTTCCATAAAAAACTCCCTTTAGCAGCTGCTATTCATGCTGCATTCAAGGCAGCTGGGACAATCAAGTATCCAGCCTCCTGCTAATAAAAGGTGCAATAGAGAGCACTGAAACTATTTCATGAAGTATTTTTTTTTTATGTGTTGGCACAACCAACCTTCGGATTAACATAATTTATTATTATTAAAATTACTCTCTTGAACACATTTTTGATCTATTTCTCTGCAATTCAATTCCTCGAATATTTTGTTTTTATTTAGTTTGTGTTCAAATATATATTTAAAATAAAAATTTAAACAATTTTAAATATTGTTTTACACAGAACCAGATTTAATGCAATTTTTATACATTTTTGAATAATTATTTAAGACGCTAACGTGGGTGCGTCATCTGAGCCTTGTTTGTTATTGTTAATCTAATGCAGGGCAAGAAATAGCCACTATACTCCATGGTCACATGGTCTGGGTGAGGTCAGAGGTCACGGGGGTTCACATAGTGTCTTTGGGCTTCGCTGAAACAAACCAGGAGCCAATCAGCACGCAGACTTTGGCCGGCAAAACTCAGTCTTTTATGACATCATGGTGAGTCGCACCAAAAGATACTAGATTTCACTGTAAATGTGTGTGTGTGTCTGTGTGTGTGTGTTGGGTGGGCGTGGTCATCATGGCGATGAGATACTGAAGGCACAAAGTTACGACTCTCAGCACTCTCTAAAAAAATTAAAAAATTAAAAAACACAATCAACCAACCAACCAATCAAATCCTTAGAAAACAAACAAATAAACATCAGCGAGGACCAGCAGGTAGTGTCTGTGTGTGTTACATCATCAGTTCCTTCTGTGCATCACGGCGTCGTCGCCACATGTGCTACAGTACATCACGCTTCCTCCTCCTCCTCCTCTTCATCCCAGTATGACTTCCTGTGGGTGCGTTCAGGTACAGTTGCGTTTGTGTTTATGTGTGAGGGAACAAGCTTTAAGAAAACCCTCTAGTAACGTCGACACACGCGCTGCCACATACAACACACACACATTCAAGTATACGATATGAACTGCACATCATAGTAGATTAATAAATATTAAATTGTAGTAAATAAATAACTCCCTTCCCCCTCCCCCTCCCCGATCACATTGATAGATCCATTTGATCAATATATTACCAGTCAGTCTGACACATTATTGTAACTGGTTATTTTTATATTTTGGATCATTTCAACTCTTTCTACTGTTGTACACACACTGTGTACTTGTACTACTAGTTTGATAGGACCCAGTCACACCAGGAAGTGATGTTAGTAATAAAGCTAGATATACTGGCTTCTCCAGTTCCGGGTTGCAAGAGGCTGGAGCCTATCCCAGCATGCATTGAGCAAGACGCAGGCAACTGTTACTAATAATGGCAGTGGATGGAAATGTTCTTTTGCTTCGGTTAAATTTTTGCGCTACATTTGCATGGAAACCTGGCTGCTGCTAATCAACTCAACACATAAAAACATTTAAGTACACCTGTATCACAACCATGTGGCAACCTCCGGGTCTGATAAGTGAAGCCAATGCTGAAGTGCATTAAACTTGCATTCTTTCTAATATCCAGCAGGGGACGACTCCTCTGGTTTACTAACCGAAGTATGATTGTATAGAAGTCTATGAGAAAATGAGCCTACTTCTCACTTGATTTATTACCTCAGTAAACATTGTAAACATGAGTTTATGGTCTCAATCGCTAGTTTCAAGTCTTCTTCAATACAGCATGATGTTCATTTAGTGAATTATGGTCCCATTTAGAGTCAAATAGACCATAAAGCAGGGGATGCTTTCTGGTGTGGCTACCTTGTTATTGACAGGTAGCTACCACGGCGTTGTCCGTGATGGCGATGGCTAAAAACCAAGATGGTGATTGCAAAAAAACAAGATGGTGACTGCCAAAAACCAAGATGGCAACTGCTAAAAAACAAGATGGCGACGGCTAAAAACAGAGATGGCGACGGCTAAAAACCAAGATGGCGACGACTAAAAACCAAGATGGCGACGGCCAAAAACCTAGATTGCGACAACTATAAACCAAGATTGCGACGGACAAAAACCAAGATGGCGACGGCTAAAAACAAAGATGGCGACGGCTAAAAACCTAGATTGCGACGGACAAAAACCAAGATGGCGACGGCTAAAAACAAAGATGGTGACGACCAAAAAACAAAATGGCGACGGCTAAAAACCAAGATGGCGACGGCCAAAAACCTAGATTGCGACAGCTATAAACCAAGATGGCAATGGCCAAAAACCAAGATGGCAACAGCTGAAAACCAAGACGGCGACTACTAAAATCCAAGATAGCGACGGCTAAAAACCATAATAGCTACGGCAAAAAAACAAGATAGCGAAGTCGAGGCTTCAAAACCATAGTCCACAAACCAATGGCTGACGTTCTTATATACAGTCTCTGATCACAACTGACTGCAACACTTACTGATGTGACTGGACCCCTTTTTTTTAAATGATATTATTATTTGTTTATGTGTGTTTTATTGGATATGTTTAGTGTCTAAATTCTCTCAGAAGTGTTTATTACTCTGAGAGAAACCCTGAATTGAAACCGGAGCACCGTCACCATCAGTCACATGCTAACATGCTGTTAGCTACAGAGACTCGACCTCTGTGTGACAGTAGATTGTGAAGATGCTGCTCACGAGGCTTTTGTTCCAAATAAAATCTCAACTTCTGGTCTGAATCCTCACCCTTAGCTCAAGTCTTGTTTAATTGGTGAAGTAATTTAAATCTTGGCTCTCTGTTTCATCACCTACATGTTGAACTCAGAAGGACGCATCTCGATTTAAACAGCTGACCTCTTTTTGTAGTCCTAAATGTAGTCCTTTATGTAAGGTACCTTCAGGCTATATCTGCTGCTGGGCTCAAGTTACATAAAGAACAGTCATATCACATCTATCACTCAGACACAAAGGTCTTGACAATTATTACAATTAATTCTTTTAAAATGGCTGTAAATATTGTCTTTAAAATGGTCCTGAATGATCAGAAGTCAACTACCATATTGTTATTTTTAGCGTTTTGATCTTTTTTTTTTACAGTTATGACTGGTCAAATATATTAACATAGTTTCCTGGATCAGAAAGCGTTCACTTGGTTTAGTTAATTAAATACTAGCCTGCTGTTTCAGGTCATACTGCAGCCATTTTCCAGACTTTGGTTGCTAACGTTTCCATTTTTTGTTTTCATATCAGAGCTTTGATTTATAACATCCATAAAACTGCCTTTAGGCCCTGATCAGATTTTAGCGTTTTAGCAGCCTGGCGCGGCGTTTTTCTAATTGTTTTCAATAAGAGCGAAGTGTTTCGCGCATTATTTTTGCGTTGCTGAGCGCCTCGTAGTTTGTGTTAAGCTTACGTTAGCACTCGTTAACCTAGCAACAGCAATAATAAAAAATAAGCAACAAACTGCAAAACGTGCTCGGTCTGATCAGGGCCTTACTCCAAAGAATATGGAAGCAAAGAGACGAAACTCTGGTGTTTTGCTGCCATTTTGGACTGGAAACGCGTATTATATTTATAATATTTTATTGTTCAACACAGGTCGTTTCGGTAGAATATGACAATAGAATAGAAATAATTTAGTTTTACTTTTGTACGGCTCTTTTAGGCGGACATTTTACTGGTGTCCGGTTGTCGCTTTCAGTCCAAAATGGCGCAGGCGTAGCTCTGCTGCTGGGTGTTGATGTTGCAATGGAACGAACAACTGACTTTCACTTCTTTGCAATATACGTTTTTTTGTGCCGTCTTTTCTATTTTCACAGCTCCCTCAGCCATTTTGCATCAGATTTGGTTAATCAAATAGTGAACAAAATGGTACGACTTTACCCAACTCCCTTCTCGTCCTGCTAACCTTCAGAAAACACTTCAAATCTCTTAATCTGTGCTTGGTAAGGCTGGGCAGTGGAGAGCTAACAGGCTATGGCTAAAGAACAGGCTAAGGCTAGCCACCAGACACCGCCAAAACAAGGCAAATAGTGAGCCAGCTATAGTTAGCTGACTGATTTAAAGTTTGTAAATCGGTAACAAAGACACACCTAAACACAAACAAATAGCTGTCTAACAACTAACCAGTGGTTATTAGCCAGTTAACAGCTAGCCAGCTGACAGGCACAAAGCTAGGATGGCCAGCTAAGAAAGTTAGCCGGCTAACAGGTAGATGGTTTAGTTAGGATTGTTTCTGCCCACCAATGTTCCCAAGACTGAAACAAAATCATTTCATAGTGATGAGACAAAGATTAGCGAGCTAATCGTTGCGTTTTTGCAGCTGTTACTTTAGTAGTACAAGGATATATCGGACTTGTTTGTCAGTAAACCACATAAACATGTTGTCTGCTGATATAACCGTGTAAGACTAAGATCATAAAAAGTTGTTTTTGGTGTTGATTAATCAGCTCAGCTAAATCGATTCTGTGGTAAAAACATAAAAAAGCCTTGTTCCCTCCATCAGCACCATGTTTTCTGATGTGTTTGGAGCTACAGAGTGATGTGTTCTGATTGTCTGAGCAGCCCCACGATCATTTTAAACCTGTGTGGTCACTTCCTGTCTTGCTGCTCACAATGAGGAGTCTGAACGCATCCCACTTTTATAATAAAGTTTCTTTCAGCTCGGCTTACATCCCAGCCTGGCCGTTCTGCACATTTTAACACCCCAACGCTAAGTTTCCATGACTGTCCTGAACGCACTCCCAACAACGCTGTGGGGACTAGCGTGAAAAAAACAACCTGGACAAACCAGTTTGGTTTCTGGTTGCTCACCAGCGCAGCTTCACAACTCCCACCACAGCGAGCGGGGTGCGTTCACTCTCAGCTGACCAGTTTGGGCAGCACCGTCCGAGGCTGGATGTTTCCGTTGGCATCGGTGATCGCTGCCAAGTTAGTCCTGGTTTTGGAGGAGGACGTGATGGTTGAGGAGGTGGTGGCGAGCTTGGAGATGGAGGTGATGGCGCTGTCGGTGGTGGTGGTGCTCCGTTTGGACGAAGAGGAGGTCTTGTCCCCGGCGGAGGTTCCCGTCGGCGGTTTGGGGAGTCGCCTCCTCAGCCACGGGTGGCGCAAAGCCTGGCTGGGCGTCATCCTGAGTGCTGGGTCCCACTCCAGACACTGCTTTAGGAAGTCCAGGAACAGCGGGTCATCGCAGCCCTTCAGCGCCGCGCTCCAGTCCTTGCTGCCTGGCGCGCCGCGTACCTTCCCTCGCCGTGAGCGGCCGGCGTTCAGCACGGTGGTGCCGTCTGGCAGCGTGGTGACGGCGCAGTACCGCGGGTAGCCTTTGGACGACACAAAGTTCTTGGCTCTCTTGGAGGCGTCCAGGAGCTTCTGGCTGGGCATGCCCAGAAGTTCGATGATGCAGGCCAGCTGGTCGGCTTCGTCCTCGCCCGGCAGCAGCGGGTAACCGGTCAGCAGCTCGGCCAGGATGCAGCCAAGAGACCACATGTCGATAGGCATCCCGTACCTGGAGCCTGGAGGGCAAAGATTGACCCGTCAAGATCTGGATTCATCAAAACCATCTCCTAGTAAACACTTTACATTCCCACCGATCGGTTTTCAGACTGATGGATTAATTTACTACCTCTCAGACAGCCACTGGTTTCAGTATATGTCTAAAACATTTAGTCACCTTTAGTCAGTTTTTCTGTTGCATTTATCCATGATGTGAGAGTTCTTCTTACCTAGAATGACCTCTGGTGCTCTGTAGAACCTGGACTGGATGTAGGTATAAACTCTCTGATGTTCATAACAGCTAGAACCAAAGTCTATGACCTGGAGACAGAAAGAGAAAATGTTTAATAGATGGATTAATGCCCTGATCAGATAGAGTGAGTTTAAGCAGCCTGGGCGGCTTTTTGTGATTGTTTTCAATAGGGCTGGGACTAGGGATGTTAATAATTAACCGTTTAACCGTTAACTGTCATTAAGAATTTTAACCGAACCGTACATATGGACCTACGCACAGACGTACATATGGACGTACGCAGGGACAGACAACCCCGAAAAACATAATGCCTCCAGCTGCGGCTGTCACCGGCGCAGAGACATAAAAAACGCTCTGTCTAACCAGGCAACAAAAAGGCAGTGCGGTGTGTCTCAGGTTTTCCACCTGTCTGATCAGCCCCAACAAGCCTTTAGTGTCAAAGACTCACACAGAAAAACAGCCATTTTTCCGTCCTACCTTGATGCCGCTGCGTCCCTGCTGCTTGAGTAAAATGTTCTCGGGCTTGAGGTCGCAGTGGATGATGCGGTTCTTGTGCAGCGAGTCCAGACACTGCAGGATGGAGTGGGCGAACTTCCTGACCAGCGGGAGGCTGAAGCCCTGGAACTTGTTCTTCTTGATGAGCTCGTACAGGTTCATGCTGAGCAGCTCGAAGGTCATGCAGATGTGGTTCCTGAAGGTGAAGTTCTCCAGCATGTGGATGACGTTCATGCTCGAGTCCTTGTCCTGCTTCCTCAGGTGCTCTAGGATGCGGATCTCCTCTGCCGCCTGCCGGTGGAAGCGCTTCTCGTTGCGGACCATCTTCAGAGCCACGTGGGTCTGAGACTTGTGGTCGAAGGCCTTCACCACCTGCAGGAGAAATACTTTCATTAATCTGAAATCTACGAGACCAGATGGTTCTTAACTGTAACAGTAGCGGTAATAGTAGCAATTAGCAGTATTACTAGTAGCAGACATAGCAGGATCAACCATCACGAGTAATACTGGTAGTACATCAGTAGTAGTATTGTTACCTGTCCAAAGCTGCCCTTGCCGATGACCTTCAGGACTTCGTAGCGGTAGGAGATGTGGTCATGTGGAACATGGATGTAGGATCCCTGATCGTCGTCGTAACCGCCGTTGTTGGCTCCGCCCATGACCCCTGACCTCTTCTTGGCGTTCGGGCCGACAAAATACACTGAGGAGGAAGAAGAGCGTGATCATTGATGAAGGTTATCGATCAGATTATTTAGGGCACAGTATCGGACCCGATACTGGTATCGGTATCGGTGCATCCTTAAGATTATTGGTTTGGTATCGGTTTGAAGCGGCTCACCTTCGGGGTAGCTGAACACCTCGTGGTGTTCCATCGATGACATCTTGGACATGAACTGCTTCATGGCCTGCTCCGGGGACAAGGAGGCGGCCTTCGGCTTGCCGTCCATCGACTTGTTGGAGGCGGCGCTGCCCTGGCGGCCGTGGTGGGGGGGCTCCGAGGCCGAGGTCTGACGGTCCGGCAGCGGCAGGCCGGGCCGGGCGGAGCTGAGAGGAGCCAGGCCATTGGGCTGGGAGGTCAGAACCGGACGCTTGTTGGTGTTCTCCTCGTACAGCTGGGTGACGTGGACCTGTGACTGGGACGACAGCTGGACGGCGTCCGACATGGCGGCTTTAGAGCCTCCCTGAGGAGAGATGCATCACAGATATTAGGTTAGCTGAGAGGAGGAGCTGCAAGTAATGACTTCAATGAGGAGGAGGTGGAGGAAGAGGAGAGAGAGGAGGAAGACCAACAGGGGGGGACAGGAGGAGAGGAGGACTGATGGCAGAGGAGAGGAAAGGAGGAGGCAGAGAAGGAGGGGAGGAAGAGAAGAGCAAGAGGCGAGGAGGACCAACAGAAGAAGAGAGGAAGAGGAGAGACATGAGGCAAACATTATGTGAAAATCACACATTAAGAAGACTCTTTACTAAATTATGTTAAAAATATAACAACTCTTGAATATCTGATGTTCTTGAACACAACATAAGAGACTCTCCTCTGTCGGGGTCAAAGTTCAACGTCCACTAATTAATAATTAGTTCTGTTGGATGAAGAACTCGTCAACCCTCATTACTAACAACAGACAGACAGTAACAGCTGTCTCTCTCTCAGTGAGTCACTTCCTGTTGCCTTGGTGACCGGCACACCTGGGCCTTTCACATAACAGAGGTGGTTTCACTGTCACACACAGACACACACATTGCCACTCAGTTCAAAGACCTGGTGTGTGTGTGTGTGTGTGTGTGTGTGTGTGTGTGTGTGTGTGTGTTATTGTAATGTGTCCAATCAGGATTAAGCTTCAAAACAAGGAAGTGAGTCAACACATGAAATCAAAACAATAACACACACACAACCAAACAGGTTGTCTCGCTGTGTGCAAATAAAAAGACAAGGACTGCAACTAATGATTATCTTCCCTATCGAGTAATATACCAATTACTTTCTAAATTAATACAAAAAAGTAAATATCAAATCAATAAATAATAAGAATACATAAAAATGTCAAAAAGTTTAAATTTAAATCAGAAAATTCCCATCACAACTTCCTTAGTTGACGTCTTCAAATTGTTTGTTTTGTCCAACTAACGGTTCAAAACCCAAATATATTCAGTTTACTGTCAGAAAACAGAGAAAAGCAGCAAATCTTTATTTGCTTGGAAAATAAACACTATTATTTAATTTTTTATTTTATTAATTTATCATGAAAATGTCATTTTCTGTCCATTCAGCTCTAAAAGCCTCAAACTAAGCAGTCACTATTCAATCCATTATTTATCTTATTCATCTCATATTTCTGTTTCTTTATATAGTAAAACTGGAAACACTAAAAGTACTACAGGAACTTTTAGTCCCAGAATGAATTAAATACTAGACTAAATAAACATGACATAATAAAACCCAGCAACATATTAAATATTCATAAATGCTTTTCTATAAAAGAAAGTTTTAAATATATAATTAGGCTCATTAAGATAGATCACACAGTAAAAGTCATCTAGTAACTACATTAATAATATAATTGGTTGATAATTGATATCAGGATATGTGTGACTCAGCTCTGATTACGTTCTCTTACAGTAATTAATCATAAAATAAACAACTTCCTGGGGGAAACCCTGAACTGTTAATATTGAAAATGTTACCACTATCATTAATAGTACTACTACTTTTACTAATACCACTGTAACTACGACTACTGCTCTTAAACTACTGATATTTGATCAAAGGTTGTTTCCCTGGAAGTTATAATAAATCAATAAAAGCCTCCACTATGAAATGTTACAGGAAACCGTGCAGCCACTCTGAAGGTAATGGAGTAAAAACATGCTGCATCAGTTCCTTCATACCATTAGTCCTCTGTGTGTGTGTGTGTGTGTGTGTGTGTGTGTGTGTGTGTGTGTGTGTGTGTGTGTGTGTGTGTGTGTGTGTGTGTGTGTGTGTGTGTGTGTGTCCTTCACACCAGCCCATAAACCAATCAGCTGTTTAAAGCGTCCTGGAGCAGAGTGCTATTATTATCCGCGAGGCTTCAGCTGACTGTTCCAGAGAGCTGCAGCTCAGGCCTCATCGCTTCACACAGCCAGCAGCAAGCTAACACGCTAACTGCAGCTCACCTTCTAAAGCCGGCGCTGTTTGTTCCATTGCAACCAAAGAGTATAGAAGCAAAGAGACGAAACTCAGGTGTTTAGCAGCCGCTGTCGCCATTTTGGACTGAAAACGCTTATTATATTTATAATAATTTGTTGTTCAACACAGGCCATTTCAGTAGAATATGACAATAAAATAGAAATAAACTAGTTTTACTTTTGTACGGACATTTAACTGGCGCCTGGTAGTCGCTTTCAGCGTAGCTTTCACTTCTTGGCAATATACGTTCTTTGTTGCAACATCAGCGCCCAGCAGCAGAGCTAAGCTTCCGCCATTTTGGACTGAAAGCGACAACTGGACGCCAGTAAAACGTCTGACCTACAAAGTGCCGTACAAAAGTAAGACAAAATTATAGCACTGCAATGAGAGCTTGAAATATTTCCATATTGGTACAAATTCCAAAACAATTCTTTTGTTGTTATCTAAGTTTGGGAGAATATTAACATGTTTTCCCAAGAACTTTTAAATAAATAAATAAATAAAATATAGCTAGAAAAATTACTGATTTAGATCAGTAGGTATCAGATCAAATAAGGCCTAAGACTCCGACAGTTTTTCATATTTGATGCCATTTACATTTGTCGGTCTGCACTCACAGTAAAGATATCGAGGTTCAACAACAACAAGTGTTACTCACAGCCAAACATGTTCACACTATTACACCCACACCTGTAAAATATGATCAATCCTGGGTTACAAACCCACCAACGACATCATTAAGGCAGTAAACTGATAGAGTAAAAAGTGTGCGTTCGTACCGTCAGGGCGTTGTGGTTGTTGTTGCGGAGTCGCGGCAGCGCGACAGGCGACGTTGTCTGAGAGCCACTGTGACCCGGAGAGTAGACCGGCTCGCCCACTTTGCCTGAAAATAAAAGAAAAACAGATGCAGGTTAAGATTCATCTTTCTGATTATTCGTATTCAGGTGAGAAGATGATCAGTTTAAAGAGCACGTCCATTAATATCATTATTATTATTATTTTGAGGTTTTTAAATCATTCTGTAGCTTCCCAGTGGTGTTTGTTATGTATTCAAATCCCAACATTCAAATTTACTTTTAAGTACGTAGAACAGCAACTCCTGTGTTCTGAGAGGTAAAACTACTGTTTTTGTGAATGGTAAAGGTAAAGAGAGACGAGGTAAAGCCGTGAAAATATTCTAAATAAAGTGTGCACTTAAACTGACTTTTTTTTAGCTGGCTAAATTATGTTTTACTGCCGCTTTACCTCGCCATCAGACAACACTTTCTGACCGGGAACTGAAGCCGCTATATTGCTCCCTTCAAAACCACCAGTCCCATTCACAAAAACAGTAATTTTACCTCTCAGAACAGAGGAGTATACATACAACCCCACTTCAAACAATCTGAACAGAACAGTTTATTGAATAGCAGTTAGCTCTGGAGCTAACAGTCTTCTGTCATCACAGTGGGGTTGCCAGGTTTGACGAGCAGCCTACATGACAAACTATCAACCTTTCAGAGTACAAGATGTGTCGATGCCTCCCTTCAACATGCCACGTATCACATGACATGACCACCACAAAAAGAGCTTGTTACGTAACACGCATATCAGGAACACGCTTTTCAAGCCCCCAAAATACTATAAAGTGGAAAGAGAGAACCAATCAGGGATAGTCTAGATATGTCTGACAGATATAACAGTTATTTTAAAAATCCTTAGCACCATTTATTGTGACCAGCCCAATGCACACCTGTTTAATAATCATGCAGTCACCGGTCAGGTGAATGGGTTATCTTGGCAAAGGAGAGGCGCTCACTAATGCAAAGTTGTGCACAAAATTTGGCAGAAATAAGCCTCTTGTGTGCACAGGAAGTGCATTAGGTTATTCAGGTGTACCTTATAAAGTGGCCACTGACTGTATATGTGAACTGAATAACCCTTGGACTGGTCTGACCCAGGCCAGGTGGTGCTAAAGGCTGCTAGTCCTGCAGGTTGACTCAGTCTAAGGAGGATGAAGGTTTTAATATAGACTGATAATCCTCAGTGACTACATCTCTCTATCTCTCTCTCTCTCTCTGCAGCTTCACCTCCTCTGATGACAACATGACAACAGCAGCAAGGTCAAAGGTCAGAGATCACGGTGGACCGCTATCTTAATAGTGAGTGTGGGACTTTGAGCCACTTTTCCTTCCAACGTTCTTATCAGCTCCATTCAGAGGTTTCTGCCTCCGTATCAACACTTAACAGTCTGGTGAGGACTTCTTCTCCCTAAAGACACACAATAACTCACCGAAAACATGCTCCAGTTAACTAAACGTTATGTTTCACAGGTTTAAATAATGTCGGAAAACCAAACGCTGTCGTGTCTGGGTTCATAACCAGGCGGCGAGCTGTATTCACATAGAGTGTCATTGCACTGACTGTATCTAGCAAGCCACACGTCGCTACTGCGGTATGAACCCAAAATAAACGGATCAAAAGGACGCCGAAACAACTACATAATGATATTGATTAGTAAGAAGTCGGAATTCATGCTTTGTCAGGTTTGTCCGCAAGACGACAAGCAAACAACTTTTAAAATGCTTGTTTTCTGAATGGAGTTCTGATAGATCAGTGCCGGGCTATGCAGCTGCTCCATCAACACTCAACATAACGATTTGCCTCTTTGCATTGACTTTGTATGTAATCGTGTCGCGCAAAAAGTTCCCTTCGCTCTCGGTATGAATGTGCCATCAGATCACTGGTCAACTTCATCATGGTCAGGATGTCAAAGCTGTGCAGTGAATGAATGGAAAACCCTGCCAGGCCTGCGTGCAGCTCTGTCGGTGCAGGTTAAAGTAGACAGATGGTCACTGCCGCTGCCTCTAATCTGAACGCTCGCTGTAATCCTGCTAATGAAGACGACTCACAACAGACCACCAGCCAGCTGTAAAACAACTACTAACAATACACACTGTAATGAGGACGACTCCCTGCAGACCGCCAGCTGTAAAACAACTACTAACAATACAGACTGTAATGAGGACGACTCGCTCCAGACCGCCAAGCTGTAAAACAACTACTAACAATACAGACTGTAATGAGGACGACTCCCTGCAGACCGCCAGCTGTAAAACAACTACTAACAATACAGACTGTAATGAGGACGACTCGCTGCAGACCGCCAGCTCGCTGTAAAAACAATACAGACTGTAATGGGAAGCATAAACTGCAGCCGCAGCACAAACATGCTGCAGTAAAACTACTCTAATGCATCTGCACTGTAATCCTGCTAAAGACAAACAATCAATACTTAACAATATATCCTGATAGTTATCAATACACAGCAGGCACTTAAATCTACTCTGTTGTGATCCTGAATCAGAGGAATTTTATCACTTTCCTGCAGATTAATGCAGAAAACGATTAATTTATAAGACAATTAGTTGATTGACTGATTTGGACTGTTCGGTCCGACAAAACCAACAATATGTATGAATTGTAACAGGCATCTTTGACTATTTTTCAGACATTTTATAGGTTAAACTATGAATCACTTTACCAGAAAAGTAAAGTCAGATTCATTGATAATGAAAATGATCGTTAGTTGAAGCCAATGCACTGGTCAATTTAGAGATTTTGGGCTATTTTGCTTCCATAACATGTCTTCTTTCAGACTCGTGGAAAGAAAACCAATGAGCCCAACTGTATTCATGTGTGATGATGTTAGTCCCCATAGGAGACATTTTATTGTAGTGAAACTTGACCTCACTGTATAAAATGACCTGTGGTGACCTCTAGGATAATCACAGCCTCATGAAACTTTACAGCAACAAACTACAGACCTAGAGCATTCAGATGATAGATGGCTTTCCTAGCTAGATTGGCTTATTGTTAGTTTACAGTTTACACAACAGAAGTGCACGACATCCAATTGCCGAAAAATGCAATTCCTGCAGAAATCTCTAAATGTCAAAAGTTTTTGAAACCAAATCACAGCATGGCTTTTTCTATGGTGTTCCCCAAGGTCTTGGTGTCTTAATGTGGCATTTTGGAGGGATTATTGATCATTTTTATCAGTTCTCGATGGGAAAAAAGGTTAAATTTAGCACCAAATCTGTGTTACAAATGGTATCAACCCTAAAATTGCTGCAACAACTTATGAGACATAATAGAGCATGGGGATGACCATCATATACTTCTATCAAAATGTTCTAAACCCTTATACACTTTCTGATTTATGACTAGAACAACTTGACACACAGTGCCGAGCTCAAATTAATCTTCAGGTTCTCAGCTTTCAGATGATATACACCACTTCTATGTGACATCTACTGTTGACCTGCTATCTCACCCTAAAGACTCCCTGGACCCCCCTAAAAAAGACTAAAATGGGTCTATTGTGGGTCTCAGAGGGTTAAAGAAACCAGAAAATATTCACATTTAAGCAGCTTGAATCAGAGAATTTAGAGGGTTTTTTTCTTAAAAAAAATACTCAAACCGATAAATCGATTATCAAAATAGTTGGCGATTAATTTAATAGTTGACAACTAATCGTTAATCGTTGCAGCTCTATAACAAACATCTAATAATGCATTATTGTACCGTTATTATAATAAAATACTAATAACATCAGCCTAAAATAATCCAGTATCTCTCAGGCTCTAACCCAAACTGTCCCAGTGGGATCTCAGCCCTTCACCAGCTCTCCAGTATACTGTACTGGTAATGTCCCAGCGGTCTATACTGGAGAGCACATACAGTATCCCTCGCTGTGAGCCCTGACAGATGCACGCTAACAGAGTGGAAAAGCGGCGTGCTGAATGTGAATATGACACTGAGCTGGAAATGCCAGAGTGCCGGCGAGCACGCCTGGCATGCTGCTCGACAGGACGAGTGGGAAAAAAGAAAAACTGCAGCAACGTGACCGCACACATGCAGCGTTGTGATGCTTTGCGAGGTCACAAACTCACAGAGGTGCTAAGTACAAAATAACTAACTTTAGGATTGTATACTACCTACTGGTTATAACACCAGTTTGAGTTTGTTCCCTCTGTAAAAACTACTATATTTAGTTTAATTAGAAGGCTAAAAGCCTCCATATAATTCAAATTAAAGGGCGGGTCCATCTGCTTTCTTTTCCGGGTTTTTCAAATAGAAACGCCCACTCTGCTAAAAGCAGTGACATAGGTTTCCACAGTAAGCTAATCAATAAGGTCATTAATAATGTGAACGCTAACACTAGTTGAGACAACGTTAGCTGTGCTAAGTTTGGAAATAACTGAAAGGAATAGCTTGGATTGTTTGAAGCAAGGTTGTATGTATACTAAATTACTGTTTTTGTGAATGGAGTCTGGTGGCTTTGAAGAGAGTGATATGACGGCTTCAGTTCTCTGTCAGAAAGGGTTGTCTGAAGAAGAATCAATATCATTTTAAGTGTACGCTATATTTAGAATATTTTCACCGCTTTACCTCGCCGTCAAACAGCCTTTTCCGACTGGGAACTGAAGTCGTTATATCGCTGTCTTCAAAGCCACCAGACTCCATTCATAAAAACAGTAATTTTACCTCTCAGAACGCAGGAGTTTCTGGTCTATCGCTGCATCGATCGGTTAGTTTGTTTGTGTGACTTTTCTGATCTGAACTAACGTGGCTTCAACAGCAGTGAGTTGCATAGCCGACCGCCATTTAAGTTACTGTATTAATACACTGACTATAAGGATGTATACAGGTATATGCTGTACATGTAACAGCGTCATCATGCATAAAACCTACGTCAGGTCAAGTGAGAAAAGTTTTTAGAAGGGCTTGAAGGGAAAATAACACTTTGATGCTAAAACATACTTTGACCCAAGGAACACCACTGTCCATACATCGTACGATAAGTCGATAGCGTTAAAATGATCTACTATATACTAACTATAATGTAAATATAGTTTTTATAATGTAAACACAGATGACTACCAAAGGTAATCAAGTAGTGACCACCAGTAGCCCACTGCATTGTGATATCAGTGTTATTGTAGTTTAAAGTGATTATCGTAACACAGGATCCTCAGGTAGCTTCGCGGTTAGTCTTTGCTCGACTCTGTCTATGTACACAGAGACAAATAAATAAAAAAATTAAACATAGACATCTTTTCAAACATTACATAACAGGCTAGTCAGTTATGTAATATTTGTAAATGAGCTCTACAAATATTATTAATACTAATACTGTCAGTGTACAGACTACTGTTATTATACGGTATATTATATAGCGATATTAGCATTATTAGCTCACTGTTAGCTTGCTGTGTATTGTCAGTTTTGCAGTTTATTTTGCCAGTATTGGCTTCATCATAGTATACACTCGATCAGTCTGATTGTTACAGTTATGGATCAAGTCTATACCACACTCAAGGTAATGTTAGGGGTGGTTTTAATCTTGTTTTGTCTTTTCATACAACTTTCTGTTTGTTATCCCTCCACTGTAGAAACTATATGACCTCAACCATTTTTACGTTATCGACTTATTGTACGATATATGGACATGACCTGCATAATTTTTGTCGACCTCGATATTGCCCGTTGTGTTTACATACAGTACATGTTTGTTTACATACGATACGATACACTTTATTGTTTACTCAAGTACTGCACACCATCAGCTGCAACGATCTGCTACAAAGAAATAACAGACCGTAGAACGGCGTGATAAACCAATCAAAATTAAGTATTCAACAAAGCCGTGTAATAAGTAAGGGATAATAATGTACAACTAGCCGCTCATTGTTGTGAAATAAACCCTGACAGGGTCTTGCATTGTTTATTTCACAAACATGACCCACTAGCTGTACATTATCTCGCTTATTACACGGCTACCTACTTACGAAATCAAATCAATAATTTGATACAAAAACGTTCCGCCAGAGTCCCACATCAGAACTGTGCCCATAGCAACGGTCTGTTATGAAGAAATAACAGACCGTAGAACGACGTGATTAACCAATCAGAATTAAGTATTCAACAAAGCCGTGTAATAAGTAAGGGATAATAATGTACAACCAGCCGCTCATTGTTGTGAAATAAACCCTGACAGGGTTTTGCATTGTTTATTTCACAAAAATGACCCGCTAGCTGTACATTATCTCGCTTATTACAGGGCTAGTTACTTAGCAACGGTCTGCAATACATAGCAACGATCTGCTACAAAGAAATAACAGACCGTAGAACGGCGTGATTAACCAATCAGAATTAAGTATTCAACAAAGCCGTGTAATAAGTATGGGATAATGTACAACCAGCTGCTCAATGTTGTGAAATAAACACCGACAGGGTTATATAATAAAGACCCGCTAGCTGTACATTATCGCGCTTATTATACGGCTACTTACTTACGAAATAAATAATTTTATACAAAAACGGTCCGCCATAGTCCGACATCAGAACTGTGCCCATAGTGTGTCTGTCATAAAGTGTCTGTTATACATAGCAACAGTCTGTTATTAAGA
Organism: Sebastes umbrosus; assembly: GCF_015220745.1. Taxonomy (NCBI): domain Eukaryota; kingdom Metazoa; phylum Chordata; class Actinopteri; order Perciformes; family Sebastidae; genus Sebastes; species Sebastes umbrosus. Next base: position 6,742,592 of record NC_051291.1, read on the forward strand.
AATAACAGAACATAGAGCTCCGTGATTGACCAATCAGAATCAAATATGCAACAAAGCCCTGTAATAAATTATAATAAATCATTATAATATTCTATAAATACCCATCACCATGCTAGAAACCTCTTCTAATGGTTTGTATAACAACAACAACAAAGCTACAAAATTATTAATATTAATGTATAATCTAATAATAGCTCTAGAACAGCATTAGCATGTGTTTGTCAAGCTACTACATTAAAAATAAAGTGTTTTTAAGAGCTGACAGCTGTAATAAACATGTTATACTGACTTTAAAAACACCAAAACAGAAACTGACCTCTGACAGAAATCTCCAAATGTCAAAAGTTTTAGAAACCAAATCCCAGCATGGCTTTTTCTATGGTGTTCCTCCAGGGCTTGGTGTTTTAATGTGGTATTTTGGAGGGATTATTGATCATTTTTATCAATTCTCCAGTGGTAAAAATGGGTTAAATTTAGCACCAAATCATTGTAACAAATGATATCAACACCAAAAATTGCAGCAACAACTTATGAGTCATAATAGAGCATGAGAATAACTATCATATACTGCTATCATAATGTTCTTATACACTTTCTGATTTTATGACTAGAACAATTTGTCACACAGTGCTGTGCAACATCTCAAATTAATCCTCAGGTTCCCAGCTTTCACATGATGTACACCACTTCTATGTGACATCTACTGCTGACCTGCTATCTCACCCGTAAGTCTTGGTGTCTTAATGTGGTATTTTGGAGAGATTATTGATCATTTTTATCAATTCTCGAGTGGTAAAAAATGGTTTATTTATTATGCATGCAGTTATTTATGTATGCCTTTAATTTATTATTTATTTATTTAGGCTTTTTTTTTGTTGTTTATTTTTAAATGTATGTATTTATTTATGTTTTTATGCATTTATTTATTTCTCCAAGACTTTCTCTTTGCATTTCACCCTTATTTATTCCCCTGAACTTATTTATTTATGTATTCTTTTATTTATAACTTATTTATTTACTCTTCTGTTTATTGCCTTTTGCATTCATTTTCTTATTTATTTATTTATTTTTGCATTTCTCCATGACTTTCCCTTTGCCTTTCACCCCTTATTTACACCCTTAGGTCTTGGTGTCTTAATGTGATATTTTGGAGAGATTATTGATTATTTTTATCAATTCTCTATCGGAAAAAAAGGTTAAATTTAGCACCAAATATGTGTAACAAATGGTATCAACCAAAACATGTCTGCAACAACTTATGAGACATAATAGAGCATGGTAATAACCATCATATACTGCTATAATACTGTTCTAAACCCTTATGCACTAGAACAACTTGAACACACAGTGTTGAGCAATATCTCAAATTAATCATCAGATTCTCAGCTTTCAGATGATGTACAACACTTCTATGTGACATCTACTGCTGACCTGCTATCTGCCCTTAAAGAACTGAACTGAACCTTTATTATTATTATTATTATTTCTGTCTGCTGAGCTGGAGGCCAAAAACAAAATGACCCAGCAGCTGAACTCACACTCAGACTACTAACGTTAAAAACCACTAAAAAAACACCAAATATCTCATCTAACATCACAAAAGAAGAGTATAAACACTAATAGATAGTTAAAAGGCAGTAATAGCAGTTGTAACACGGTTATAAAGGCGATATAAACACACAGAGGAAGCTAAAAATAAACCCAGCTAGCAGAGCTTTCAGCCGTTGGCTCAACGGTTTTTAACGGCTTCAGACTTAACGGCTACATTTAAACGGAGGTAATGAGAAGCTGGAGGAATCAGCGGTGTGTCTCCGCCTCAGTGGCCGGGTTAGGGGGCCCTGAGGACGGCTACAGAGGCTGTGCTCACCCGTCGGGAGGACCGAGGTTCCGGGCTTCTTGGTTAACATGGCGGCCGCTCCTCTCCTCTCTGGACACAGACACAGAGGAGAGGGGACAGGACGCCTCCTCTTCCTCCATCTGAAGCTCCTCCTCTTCCTCCTCTTCCTCCATCTACAGCTCCTCCTCTTCCTCCTCCCTACTCCTCCTCTTTCTAATCCTCCTCTTCCTCTTCACTTCACACTCCTCTTCCTCCTTAACATGCAGTTCCTCCTCTTCCTCCTCCCTCCTCCTCCTCTTTATATAATCCCCCTCTTTCTCTTGACACTCCTCCTCCTCCTCCCTACTCCTCTTCCTCCTTAACATGCAGTTCCTCCTCTTCCTCCTCCCTACTCCTCCTCTTCCTCCTTAGATTCACTGTTTTCAACATGCAGTTCCTCCTCTTCCTCCTCCTCTTCCTCCTCTTCCTCCTCCCTACTCCTCTTCCTCCTTAGATTCACTGTTTTCAACATGCAGTTCCTCCTCTTCCTCCTCCCTCCTCCTCCTCTTCCTCCTCCTCCTCCCTACTCTTCTTCCTCCTTAGATTCACTGTTTTCAACATGCAGTTCCTCCTCTTCCTCCTCCTCTTCCTCCTCCTCTTCCTCCTCTTCCTCCTCCCTACTCCTCTTCCTCCTTAGATTCACTGTTTTCAACATGCAGTTCCTCCTCTTCCTCCTCCCTCCTCCTCCTCTTCCTCCTCCTCCTCCCTACTCTTCTTCCTCCTTAGATTCACTGTTTTCAACATGCAGTTCCTTCTCTTCCTCCTCCTCTTCCTCCTCCTCTTCCTCCTCTTCCTCCTCCCTACTCCTCTTCCTCCTTAGATTCACTGTTTTCAACATGCAGTTCCTCCTCTTCCTCCTCCCTCCTCCTCCTCTTCCTCCTCCTCCTCCCTACTCTTCTTCCTCCTTAGATTCACTGTTTTCAACATGCAGTTCCTCCTCTTCCTCCTCCTCTTCCTCCTCCTCTTCCTCCTCTTCCTCTTCCCTACTCCTCTTCCTCCTTAGATTCACTGTTTTCAACATGAGGTTCCTCCTCTTCCTCCTCCTCTTTCTAATCCCCCTCTTCCCTTCACACTCCTCTTCCTCCTTAGATTCACTGTTTTCAACATGCAGTTCCTCCTCTTCCTCCTCCTCTCTTTAAACCCACCACTCACCCAGTTCTGTTTTATCACAATAGATAAATAAGAACTTTTTACACTCTAATAAATATTAACCCCCATCTTTGTATAAATTCCCCTTATTTATTAACTCTTCTGTTTTTTTTTTAATTTATTTTTGCATTTATTTTGTATTTATTTTATATTTATCTTTAATTTTATACATTTATTTATTTATTTATTTATGCATGCCCTTTTGTATATACTGTATATATGTATATATGGCAGAAATATTTGCAAAATTCATGGTCTAAGTTATTGTTTATACAATAACAATAATTACATTATTATTGCTATTTACAATTACAATTATAGTATGTAAATCATTTTTGAATTTCATTTCTGTAATCTATTGTTTTTAAAAAAAATGTTTTTATCTACAGTTCATTATGTACGCAAATAGCATACTATTTCAGTGAAATATTACAGTATGCAACACTGGACACTACAGCGGCATAAATATCCCACAATGCAATGCGGCAGTAACGGCAACGTTCATAACGGATGTTGACAGACAGCTCTGTAACATCCATAACACTTCAATTTAACTGTAAGTATAAGATTTCACTTTTTTTAAGCGTAATATATATTTTAAATTAATTCAAACTTTGATTCTCACAAGCTGTCGCTTTGGTCACATGAGGTTGGTACGGGTTACCATGATTACACGTCTTCAACCGCTAAGGAGGCTCTCAGGAAGTGACGATGTAAATTACTGCTCAGTGTGTTCGAAAAGATCCGTACTACTGTCTATTCACACAAAAGTATGTTGAACGATAGTACACATATTGAGTATGTAGTGCATAGTATACGATTTTGGACGAAGCCATGGTCTATAGTATATTTGTGACATCACAAAGTTACAGAAGTTCTGATGGCTTGTTTCAAAGGTACAGTTTCTGAATACAGGCTGTGTAGTTCTACATGGATTGAGCGTTTCAGTATTTTCACAGAATGTTTTTATATTAAAAAAGACATGAACATCTTCCTTTATTTTACAATACGGGACTTTTAAATGAAAATCGTAGAGAATGCCTCTTTAAAGCGGTTTTCAGCAACAGTAATGTACCAGTACTACTAGCATTTGTAGCACTTTACTTCAAAAAACAACAACTCACCAGCAATGTCCAGAGCTTTCAACCATAAAAACTAATAGCATCAATCAACCTGCAGGAAACCATGGCAACAACACTGATGCTTCACACTACCATAATGATAAAACCAATGGTACTCACCACGTTAGGCAGAATAAGTCTGAACCACTGAGTCTCAGTAAACAGTAAATGATGCTTCAGGTGCAGCAGAGCAGACTGACTCTTCATCTCGGCCTTGTCCAGTGTTTTCCATATGAGGACATCATCACTTACACAGTGTGTGACTGTTTATCTGGCTGCTTGGAGACCAACAGCATGTTTACGTCAGAGAGCTCTGTTGGTGTTGCTTCCGGGCAGTGCTGTGTTGACAATAAAGTTTGTTCAATCAAGGTGTGTGCGTGTGTTTGTGTGTGTGTGTGTGTGTGTGTGTGGTCTCAGGTTTCACAGCTTTTAGTTAAATTACAGAGACTTATGTAACACTAAGAACAAACACACACACACACACCACACACCAGCAGAAATAACCAACACAGCAGAGTTAACCACAGAACATCACCACACCTTCTTTATAAATGTTTTTTTTTCCAGGTAAAACAACAACAACCATGTTTACTGAGTCACTTTGTTCTGGACGTTTTACATCAGTTCATGTCCCAAACTTGAGATGGTTTTACTCTGCAAAGTCATAACCATGCATGCATGTATGGAGGACGGAAGCTGCCAAAATAAAAAATAAATTAATAAATAAATAAATGACTCGATAAATAAATAAATATGTTAGTAAATATACCAAAAATGATATTAAAAATACATTTAGCCATTAATTAACTAATTAAATGTGATCCTCATTTACATACAGAAATGCAATAAGAAATGTAAAAAGAATAATAAATAAATAATAATTAAAAATTGATACAAATAAATACAGAAATTAACAGAAGAGTAAATAAATAAGAGAATGAATTCAAAGATAAATAAATGAAGAAGCAAATTAAAACAGAAATATCAATTTATATCAAATTGATTTACTACTTTTTAAATTCTCTTGTGCAATATCACTGTTCATTGTGTGCAATATTAATGTCCAACATGTGCAATATTACTTTTTTTCTTTGTTTGTTAGCTTACTTTACCTTTTTTATTTTACTTATCTTATCTTATTTACTCATTTTACTAAATGTATCATACTTAATTGTTACTCTATTAGACACTGGTGCTAGAAATAGTACTTTTTTATTTTATACACTTCTATTTTATACACTTGAACTTGTTGTAATTTTGTTATATTTTTGAGCGATCTCTGGCACAAGAATTTCCTTCGGGATTAATAAGTTCTATCTTATCTTATCTTATCTTATCTTATCTTATTTTATCAATTCATTTCTTTTTAATATTATTTTTGCTACATTTATTTATTTATTTGGTGTGTGATGTTTTTAAACAAATGATTAATTTAATAAATTTAATAGATAATAAAGGATCTTTAAGGAACCTACTTTCATTTAGATAGAACTAGACTGCCATCTAGCGGTTTGGCTGCTCTATTGAACCTCCCTTAGGATTTTATTTTTTAATTTTTAATTTTTTTAATTAATTAATTTCAAAATTACAGTATACATAGTAACAGCAAAAACATTAAAAACATTTACATTCAAAAGAAGCATAGCGACAACATAAACAAAGAGCTGTGTCAAACATAAAAGGACAACAGAATTGAAACAAAACAAACATAAAATAAAAAAAACACACACAATAAAAATAAATAAACAAGTAGATAATAATAAAAAAGACCACACGAGAGTATGACAATAATTTCACTTAAAAACATTAAAGATATTGCATACATTCATTGTTTTCATTGCTTTTTTGTTATGTGAGGAAGAAATTGTTGACAGATATAATTCCATTTCTTTCATAAATACAAAGAAATTAGTTTTTTTTTTGTAAATGTATACTTGTGAATGTGGAACTTCGCGAGAATTAAAATTAAATTAATAAGAAAAAATGCATTCCTGTCTTTTTCACTGTAACCATAGCAACCAAATATAATATTTCTGTAGTACAGTGCAAAATCTGAGAAAATGTTAACAAGTATAGAAGTATTGACATCTTTCCACAATTCACATGTAAATGTACAGGACCAGAATAAATTAGGTAAATTAGTTTCAGGATGTGATTCGCAGAAGGAATTAGGATTTTATTGTGAAAAACAAACTGACCGGAAGTCGTCACTGACTGGCGGCAGCTTCAAGAAGCTCAAAGATGGCTGGGCGAGGGGAGTTTCTACCGAGTTTCTTGGAGGGTTTGAGGAGGAACCCCGTCCAGCCGGGTCCTTTTGGGGGTCTGGGAAGACCACAACCAGGTCCGGGAGACAGACAACCGGGTCCCGCTAACGTTAGCAGAGGACGAACGGGCGGGAAGAGGAGGAAGAGACGGCCGAAGGTAGCACCGAGCTGTGTGAGCGGGAACAGGTGAGAGGTGAGAGGGAGGAGAGCACCAACGGTTTATTTACATTTCATTCTTTGAAGGATTCAACTTTAATATGTTTTTATTATTTATTATTCCAGCTTCCCTGAACCCAGAACAAAAGCATGTTTTCCCCAAACAACTTCTCCATCCAAAGAAAACCTACTGGAAAGGTAATCAATCAGTAATCAATCAGTAATCAATCAGTAATCAATCAGTTAGCTAGCAGAGTTATTTCAAATATTTAGATGTTCTTTAGCCTTATTGATCAAAAAGATTATTTTCAAACTATCAAACTATTTTCAAGAATAAATTATTTGCATGATTATTCTAAAAAAACTGAAACAGAAACAATATTACATGTTTTACATTAAAGGTTTAAAAGACACTGGATTTATGTTTTATACTTGTCATGATTATAAAAAGTAAATAAATAAATGACTCGATAAAGGGATATCTATGTCATTAAATGTAGCAAAAATAATATTAAAAATAAATGTAGTTATTAATTAATTGATAAAATGTGACGTAAATTGATACATTGGTTTTAATTCGCTTCTTTATTTATTTATCTTTCCCTTATATATCCCTTATTTTACTCTTCTGTTTAATTTTTTCTTTTATTTATTTATGTATTTATTTTAATTCATTCATTTTTCAGGAACTTTCCCTTTCCCCATTATTCATTCCCTTTTATACCTTATTTATTTCCTCTTCTGTTTTCCCTATTATTGATTTTAAAATGCATGTATTTTGCATTTATTTTGTATTTATTTCTTTTTGCATTTATTTTATATTTATTTTCCCCCAAATTCCCCCAAACTGATTGATTCCTCTATTCTTTTCTTTTTACATATCTTTATGCATTTCTGCCTCATTATGCGAATGAGGGTCACATTCTTCAATTAATTAATTAATGGCTACATTTATTTTTAATATAAGTTTTGCTATATTTAATGACATTTATTTATTTTTCGTGTCATTCATTTATTTATACATTTATTTTTGATTTTGGCAGGTTCTGTCCTCCATAACCTGCAGCGTCAGTTCTTCACAGTAATGCCTTCTTACTTTTTCTCCAGACTGCCGTCTGAGATTCTGCTTAAGATTCTGTCGTACCTGGACGCCTCCTCGCTGTCCTGCATCAGCCACGTCAGCAAGCTCTTCCACCAGCTCGCCAACGATGAGTAAGTCTGACAGTCAACACAGTATTTTAATCAAAAGTCATAACAGTCCTGCACATTGCTTTTGTCTCTTTTAGCTAGTTATGTAGTGTTACCTTTTAATGCCATAAAATGTGTGGATATATGTGTAGACAATCTTTAAAAGCTGCTTCACTGTGAAACAGCTGCAGGTTGATGATGTAACCTGAAGTTACAGGTTATTACTGAATACCTATTGAAATACAGAATATTGTGATTATTGTGTTAAATAACTTGATTAAACTGTCAGTGGTACTTTGCTGAAGCCAATTTCTACCCTTCTTTCACTGCAGTGTCATATGGCATAAGATTTACATGTCAGATTTTGGGAGTCAAGCGTGGAGGCCAAAGTCGGCGGCGGGTGATGCGTCGCCGAAGGTCGACCCGGTGGAGGTTGAGGAACGGTCGGCGGGCTACTGGAAGAAGATGTTCTTCAGGACCGTGGCTGGACAGGATATGAACAAGTGGAGGAAAGAGATGAGAGACGTCAGCCCATACACCGGTTTACCCAGGCTGACGGAGTGGGTCCTCAGGTATGATAGTGGGGTCAGGAAAAAAATCACATATGTTTCACAATTTATTTTTATTTTTATTTTTTTAATGCCTGAATCGATATGATTATTCATTTGAGTCTGTGCATGTGGAGGATGGTACCTGCCAAAAGCTTAAATAATTAAATAAATGAATAAATAAATATAGCAAAAATTATATAAAAAATAAATGTAGCCAATAATTATTAAAGAAAAGAATACAGAAATAAATAAGCTTGGGAAATAAATAAAGGGTGAAATGCAAAGGGAAAATCATGAATAAATAAATAAATGTATAAATACGTAAATAAATGCACATACATTTAAAAATAAAAAGTTGCAAAAATAAATAAATTAATAAAAATAAATACATAAATAATTAAAAGGGAAAATTAAACAGAAGAGTAAATAAATAAGGGAATTAATACAAAGATACAATAAATAAAGTAGCAAATATAAGCAGAAATATCAATTTATGTCACATTTTATCAATTAATTAATGTTAATGTTAATTTATTTTTAATGCATTTAATGACATATTTATTTATTTATCGGGTTATTTATTTATTCATTTATTTTTGATTTTGGCAGGTTCCATCCTTTTTAATTTGCTTCTTTATTCATCTTTTGTAATAATTCTTATTTATTTGCAAATGAGCATCACATTTTATCAATTAATTAATGACTACATTTATTTTGTATTATATTTTCAATATTTAATGACTTATTTATTTATTAATTTATCGAGTCATTTATTTATTTCTTCATTTAATTTCGATTTTAGCAGGTTCCGTCCTCCATAGGAAAACATTTAATAGCAGTGACATCTTATTTCACCCTTTTGTTGTGTGTTTTTTTTCCAGGAACCTGAATGTGAGCTGGGAGCTGACGGTGTGTGGTTATTCGGGGCAGGAGATGACGATGGAGCAGAGCCGAGCGTACTTCTTCGAGACCTCCGTGATCGTCCAGTGGAGTGGAGGACGCTTCCCCGACTACCATCAGATCAGAAACATCCAGCTGTACGGAGTCAGGAAGGAGACACCGACGGGCCCCAAAGCCAGGATGTAAGATACACTTCATCCTCCAACACGACGCCTCCATAGCGGTATGGAGGACGGAACCTGCTAAAATACATAAATAAATGACTCGATAAGTGAATAACTGTCATTAAATGTAGCAAAAATAATATTAAAAATAAATGTAGCCATTTATTAGTTAATATAATGTGATATAAATTGATATATTTTTTAATTTGCTTCTTTATTTATTTATCTTCTTTTTAATTCCCTTATTTATTTACTCTTCTTTTTAATTTCCCCCTTTATTCAGTTATTTATTTATTTTGATTAATTTTTAAATTTATTTAGTTTTACATTTATTTTTAATTAATTAATTTGTTTGTTTATTTTTGCATTTTTTTATTTTTTTATTTATTATTTATTTTCCCATTTATTTTTAAATGTATGTATTTACTTATTCATTTTTAATTTCTTTCTTTTATTTATTTATTTTTTGCATTTATTCATATTTATTTTTTAATGTATGTATTTATTTACGTATTAACTTATTTTTTATTTGTTTTTATTTTTTAATTGTATGTATGTATTTATGTATTTACTTATTTATTTCTTTTTGCATTTGTTTTATATTTATTTTTAAAAATATATTTATGCGTTTATTTATTTATGCACAATTTTTTTCTTATTTATTCCGCCAATTGTATTATTTATGTATTATTTTCTTAATACATTTGTTTGCACATTTCTTTATGCATCTCTGGGTCGTTATGCAAATGAGGGTCACACTTTTATCAATTAATTAATGGCCACATTTATTTTTTGTATAATTTTTGCTTTGTTTAATGACATTTATTTTTTATTTTTTTTTTTATCGAGCAATTTATTTATCAAGTCATTTATTTTTGATTTTGGCAGGTTCCGTCCACCATACACCCCTCCCACCACCACACCTTCACCAATCCTTCCTCTTCCTCTCCATCAGGCCTGGCTGGCGCTCTCTGATCTTAAAGCTGGACATGAAGACTCACTACGGCTGTTTTATTGGTAAAGACAGCCTCGTCACTGTGAGGCAACTACAGCCCGGCTTCATCATAGGAACCTGGAGGGTAAATGTTCATGGCTGCACTGTTCAATCAAATGGAAATATTCATCATTTTATTCACATTTCTTAAAGACGGACATATCTGGTATCTTTCTCTCTCTTTTAATGTGAACACAAACAAAAATATAAATGAACTGTGTGTAGGGGGAGAACAGTGTCGCCTTCATCATGGTCACTCTGCACTTCCACAAGCTGGTGGAGAAGAGTCTGCTGGGATCTCCAGTGTGGTAGGTTCACCTCTCATTAAACGGCGGATCCATCTGCCTCCTTTTCTGTCTTTTTTCAAATGGAAACGTCCACTCAGCCGTTAGCAGAAAGCAGTGACGTAGGTTACCATAGTAAGCTTATCAATAAGGTTATAAATAATGTGAACACTAGCGCTAGCTGAGTCAACGGTAGCTGAGCAGGAAATAACTGAAATTGTTAATTCCGAAGTGGGGGTGTATGTATACTCCCGTGTTCTGAGAGATTATATTACAGTTTTTCTGAATGGAGTCTGGTGGCTTTGAAGAGTTCCTCATGAGTAAAGCAGCTGTGGACCACCTACAAAATTAATATCAGTTTAAGTGTACGCTATATTTAGAATATTTTCACCACTTTGATCAGATTGGTTTTAATCATTTTCATTCTCTGAAGTGTTTCGTGCTGTTTGTCCCTTCCTGCAGCCCGTACTCTGAGCCGGTGGACCTTTGTCCTGTGGATAAATCGGACCCTGAGTTCGGTCTGCACGGCTACTCTCTGCACTTTGTCCTGCACAACACTGGCACTGAGATCATGTCGGGACACTTCCGCCAGCTGTCCTGTCGCAAAGGTAATCAATTACATAATGTAATCTGTTTTCTGTTGCCATTTTCAATTTTTATTCTGAGACTTTAATCTCAGATGTTTCGGTTGATAAATAACATCCAGATTAAATAAATAACTGGAACTAAGTTATAAATGTGTATGTGCACTAGATATATGTGTTTTATATAATAATATAATATTATTTATATAAATTTTATTCAATAAGTCTTTTTTTTTGTGTTTTCATGTTTTACATGTTTTTATGTTCTATTAACTTGTCTTTATTATTTTAATCATTATTTTGAATGTATCTTATATTTTTATTATTATTATTGTTATTATTATTATTATGTAGTTAAATTATATTTGATACAAAGATAGGTTCATTATCAATAATATATCATTACCAAATTTTTTTCTGTAATTATTAATTTCTTAAGTTATTTAATTTAAATTTTCTGTTTTCAATATTTGTTTTAAAAACAAAAAAGAAATGTTGATACATGTTGGAATTGAATTGTAAAATAAGCCTTTCGCTAATAAAAATAAATCTTTATTAAAAAAAATAATTAACTGGAACTGTCTGTTCTGGGCTATGATGTAAATACCTAATATTTGTTGTGTTGCTGCGATCAGTTCAGATCCAGAACAAACTGGTGGAGCTGAGGGTCATCAACAGGACCGACTTGTCCCAGCACAGATCGCTGTCGGGGAGCATCAAGCTGCCCTGGAAGAGCGAGGCGCTGGAGGGCTCAGTTGAGGTACATCCAACATAATAAAGACATGACAGACACACTTAACCACCGCAGCAGGTTGTTGGAATGTGTTATTTCACCAATCACTGCCCTTTATTTAACAAATAATCAAGATGTTTTGGTTTCACTTTTGGGGCGCCGCCATGCTGCTGCGAGCGCACCAAACATCGGCAGCCTGTGAAAACCTTTCCTGAATGTTGCGGCTGCATCTCAGAGTAGAAGAGTAATATAGTATATTACTTGTTTTGTGCCAGGGGGAATCTGTTTAACAGGTAACAGGTTAACTTACTATATAACACTAATGAATCAAACATGGCATCGTAAAATGAAAAATAACGCACAAAATCCAACATGGCTGACTTCTTGACAGGTGAAAAAATCTCAACAAATGTCGATATGTTCTTATAGATGAGAACAATGATTTTACTAATTTTCATGAACATCAAAGGAACTTTTTTGCAACTCTGGCATGCGTTTGGGGGCGCTGTTGAGCCCGCCAGCCACTCCCGACAGGTCACTGCAGAACTATGTATTTTTCGTGCATCCCAAGCCCCTCAAAAATGCAATTCCGCAACAAAATAATGATCTTCCAATAGGTTTCCTCGGACTTTGTGCCAGGGACCAGCTCAGCTGTTACGGGGGGAAGAAAAGGGGTCATATCCCCGTTTTAGTTCAGCTCTGACGGTTCTTTTTCACGCCGCGTAGAACTGCTGCATCATGTCGCTGACTCTGCTGGACGAGTTCCAGAAACCCTTCTGGTGCGTCAGCTCGTCCATTTTCATCACGAGGGCGAAGAGGCGGGTGTCCTTCGACTACGACGGCGAGCACTTCCTGATGTATTTCCAGAACCCAGAGGGTCGGGTGAAGATGATGCTGGTCTGGTTGACGGAGCAGAAGCAGTTCTTCCTCGTCAGCCTCGCCGTCTACGTTCCTGTTTTCAAAGTCAACAAGCATTTCAGCAGAGCGTACTGAAGCTGAACTGGACCGCTCCGAGGTTTACTTCATGAGTTTTACAGTCCAGTTGTTTACAAAATTCTCCTATTTATAGTTTTTGTTATGTATTGTACAAAAGTACTCTGTAAGAATGCTGTGTAACACTTTATAATAACCATCATTTATAAATGGTATATTTATAGTTAATTAATAGTTATTTTACTGTTAACAAACAATGAAATGATAATTAATGTTTACTGATAATTATTACTATTTAACAGTTTATTGTTGCACACATAACAGTTTATATACTATATATATAGTCTGTTAATGATTAAGATATTATTTGTAAACTTTATAGAAATTGTTTGTAAAACATCTACAAACATTTCATAGATAGATATTTGTAACACTTTGTTAAAGGTTAATAATAGGTTTGTAAACTATAAACATTATTTGGATGGCTATTATAAACTTACAACTGATGATTATAATACTTTGTTAAATAGTTAATAAATAAAGTGTCTATAAACAATATTTAGATAGATAGTTAATACTTGATCTGGTCCATCTATCTATTTAATATTTATAGATGTTTTACAAACAATTTCTTAAAGGTTTACAAATCATTTGGTGATCATTAACAAATACTTAAAATAGTATATAAAATGTTATATGTGTAAACTGTTAATAAATAGTTTACTAATGTAATCAGAATGTAATTGTTATCGTCTATCAGCTATGATACTTTATAAACTGATTCATATTACACTAACTAATGATAAATTAACATAAGTTACAGCATTACTAATTAGTAAACATTAATTGTCATTTCCTTGTTTAACAGTAATATAACTATTAATTAAGTTGAATTAACTATTAATTTACAATTCATAAATGATGGTTATTATAAAGTGTTACCGAATGTTGCTGTTGAAGCTTCATGTGTTAGTCTGAGGAGTTATATAAATATAAATATAACAACCTTTAGAAGAAAAGCTTCTAAAAAAAAATTATTTGTATTTTGTTAACAATACAAGTGATGAAGTGTGTCACTTGTTTTTGTTTCTATTATACTTGGAGAATAAAATTACAAAATGTAAATAAATCAGTGACTGGACATTGAAAAAGCACTTTATAATTTAGTTTGTATTAAATATCAGTTTTTACTGAGTATATACTGCATTCATGTCAGTAAGTTATTTCAGTTTGTTGTACAAAAGCAAGTCTCATTGTTTAACAGTGTAAGTAAAGAGAATTAATGTGTTAATCTGAGGAGTTTGGACTGTGTGTCGCTGATGTTTTTGTTTCTATTATCTTGTTGAATAAAAATAGTGCAAAATGTAATTTGTAAATGTGTCAGTGATGACGAGATCCTGAAGAAGCACTAAGTTTATGTTGAATTTCATTATTTACTCAGTATATTTTAATTTCAGTAAATTATTTTTGTTTCAATCACAGACACTTGACAGAATTTCATGTGACGAATAAATTGCTGTTTAAAAATCCTGTAAAGGCTGAAAAAGTTGTTCTGTTACTTATAACGCTCAGGAAATAATAAATGTTTTTGTCTCCATGATTTTGTCATGATTTTTCCAATTTTGGAGTTTTGTTTTGATGCTTGAATTGTTGTACACAACAGTCTAACATTCATCTCTATTCCTCAAACGTCCAGTCGCCAATGCTCAGGACTCGGTGTGCTTTGTCCCGTCCTGTTGATCGATTCTTTGGCCACTCCAACAAACACATCTGTAAAACCCCTCAGGGTTGTTCAGTAGTTTCCTCCTCGCATCACTACAGTGGACTTGCTCTCGATCACCAGACCGGATGGGGTTGGGATGAGATGTATCAGGATCCAAAGTCGCATCCACCCAAATCTGCTGGACACCCTTCAGCTCGGCATTTAGATCTAAAACAAGGCAGAAACACATGATTATCATTATTATAAAGTTAGATGCTTTACATAAAAGAAACCGACGGAGAGGAGGTCTCCATAGATACCAACAACTTTTCTTTCCTCCATCAACTGTGGAAGAAATAAGCAGTGTTGCTGCTTTGTACATGTAGAAGTCCCAGATATGTCAGAAAACCAAACGCCGTCGTGTCTGGGTTCATAACATCACCCGGCGGCGAGCTGTATTCACATACAGTGCCATTGCACTGACTGTATCTAGCAAGCTGCACGTCGCTACTGCGGTATGAACCCAAAATAAACAGATTGTGCTGTGATTTAATTGCAATAAACAGATCAAAATGATGCCGAAATAACTACATAATGATGCTGATTAGTATAAAGTCTGAATTCATGCTTTGTCAGGTTTGTCCGCAAGACGACAAGCAAACAACTTTTAAAATGCTTGTTTTCTGAATGGAGTTTGGATGGATCAGTGCCAGGCTATGCAGCAGCTCCATCAACACTCAACATAAAATCCTCTAGAGACGTTGTTGTTTCTACCATAGACGGTCTTTGGTTTCTAAACAGAGGTCGGTCCGGTCTCTGTACAGATATGATGTGCACTTATTAACAAATATCTTGTTACGTTCAAAATCTGAAGTGCTAAAACAACAGTTTGTGGTTTTATTTTCAGGGTTTCAGGATCAGTTTTTCCATTGGTTACATCTTTGCATTTAGACAAACTTCTCCTGGAACCTCCATTTTATTGTGGTGGTGCTATTGTTCTTTGTGACCTGTGCCACTGTTGTTTGGACCATAACCTCCTGATAGTTTTTAGATCTTCATATATTTTACCTCCCCTCAACTTACCTTTTGGGTCCGGGCATGAGTTTTTTAAACCCTGCACCAGATCGTTCCTGCAGATCTTCTCCAAGACCGTCATGGTTTCCTTCATAGCGCCAGTGTCGCCATATTTCTGCACCATCAGATCCACTGTGTCCTCCCTTTCCGCCTTCTCCAGCCGAGCCGCCGGGATGTCATCCTTCAGCAACCACTTGAATTTCTTGAACTCGTCGTCTTTTAATTCATGCAGTGCATTCCAGAGCTTCACTAAAGGTTTCACCATTTTGGCTCCCTGGTAAAAAGTTTTGAGAAATGTTCAGTCTTGTTGGAATGATAATACCTGACTTGGGGGCAGCCCAACAAGCTGTAAACACAACACTGAGATATCACCTTATGAAGCACACAGTAGCGGACACTGAGCAACATTAGCATTCATAAGGAGTGATGTTTGTGTCCTGATGAAGTCCAATAATCTCTCGCTTTTACCTCTGTTTTTGGTCTCCACCAACTCCTGAAGGAAATATCTGTCTCTTTAGCTGCTAAATGCTCAACTATATTCACCAGCTAGTCTCTAACTAACACATACTAATATCTGGCTTTTGTTTTTAGTGGGAAAGGTAACAATCAACATTCATTCCCGGGACAAATGACTCTGCTGTAGTCACGGGTATTTATCGACTCCGATCGGCAGTAATGGAAACATGACACCCGGGTCGTCACGCTAATTTTCGCCCCTTTATTGTTCCAAATTAGTCTGCACTGAGTTTGAAAAGAGACTGAATAAGTTACAGATATAACAAAGAGGTAACGACAGTAACATTTTCAATAGATATGCATCCATTGCAAATTTTTTTGGACGATTCCAAATTTTTAAAAGTTTGACCTGCCGACTCCAATTTTCTTTCTAAGAACTATAATTGACAGCAAGGCTCCAGACTAGGGCTGGGCGATATAGCCTAAAAATAATATCCCGATATTTTTAGGCTATATTGTGATACATGATATACTGTATATCGTGATATTTTCAAATATCCTCTAAGCACGTCATAAATGCTCAATTTAACCCTTTGATGCATACAATCACACCAATATGATGGTTCTTGTAGTCACTGCAGCACACTGTATGTCTGCATAAAAACATTGTTGTTTATATTCATTAGTGGTTTCTGTTGGAACAATTTTAATCTCGTGCTCTAGCAGTGGTGGACTGTAGGCTACTCACGTACTATACTTAAGAACGGAGCAGGGGACCGCCCCTCCCTGCAGCGAAAGAGGGAACAGCGAGCCCTCACTCAATGGCCCCGCGGAGCCACGAGACAATCCCTACTGTCCCGAAAAATAATTTCAACCGTCCCGAAGTCATTGTAAACTGTCAAAAATTCGAAATGTTATCCTTTTACTTTGTTTTTGTAATCTATAGCGGTTATTTGCATAAAAACACACAATTCAAATGATTATGAAATAAAAGATTGTTGTTTTATTGATGAAACAATCTTGGCATTACTAGTTTTAATTATGTATCATAACTGCTTAAATCTAGTGTTAGGAACTAAACAAGTCATAAATTCCTCTCTAATATCTATTTTATATTGCTGTGAAAACATCTCCTTCAAACAATCAAGTTTCTCGCCAAAAACTGCATTACAGTTGAACACATCAACGCTTGCTTACCTTGTTTTCCGTTGCATTTGTGACACATTGAACATTGCTTACTATGCTTGTTTACTGACTTGTTTCCTGTTTTTAAAAAAACTTGCATATGTCAGTAATTTTGGTGGAAAAAGGGTTTAACTGTGTCCTTCTGCTGTTTGCTGCTGGGCAGGTAGTGTGCAGTGAGTTTTTGCAGCTTTTTGTCTGAAAAACTAGGAGTTAAAAGACCTTAAAAAGTCACCTATGTGACTTGATCAGACAAATTACAAAAGGTTTTCATTGTTTCAATACTTTTTCTTGAAATGTTTTTAAATGACTCTTGTTACTGGAAAGGACAGACGAGACTCGAAAAAGTTTTACCTTTAAATTTAACCTCACCAAAATGCATACACTTTAAAGACCACCAGTCTTGCGTGATTTTCTGCTGCATCTCTTTACAAACACCGAAGATGTGTTTTCTTATCTGTTTAAATGCAACTCACCAAGCAGAATTCAGCACTGAGTTCTTCAGATGTAGAAAGATGATCAATACAGTCAATCTAACACTTGGTATATTATACTAAAATTTACCTTTGAGTTCCCAGATGACGTTTGTGATCTTCAGTCTAGAGCAGTTCGATGTTTCTTAACCTTGACTTCCTCGTCTTCTTGTTAAATATTCAGTGTGCCCCCCCCATTCCCACTTGAAAAGCTTACTTGCATTTTTCGCAAGCCGTCACTTCTCATCATCTTTTGGTTTTGTACTGTCATTTTTTCTTGACGTGAAGCTCTGGTTCCTCATTTAGGTGGATGCTACGTGAGGCTCAAAGTATCAGCTCATAAAAAGAGATATCTTTGTCGATGTACTTCCTTCTGCTTAAGTGAGATATATCGTCTTCAAGTTAGTTATTACTATAGTTTGGTACATCTTATCTTTGATTGGTCATGAAGTCAAAGCGTCAGCTACAGTGCACAGTTAAAACTGCATAACTGATGCTAATTTTGTGCAGAGAATGGTCTGACTTTCCGTTCTTGCAGTGTTGAACGTGAGGCTTCTCATGTGACCAAATATGAAGAAGTGTGAGTTTCCTTTTGAGCATTGTGAGGTGTATTCCCTGTAAAAGCAAAACCAAACTTTATGTGCATTACATTTGCACAAGTTTGCATCCTTGTCTGAGAATTAAAAGTGGACTGTGCAGAAAGTTAAATAGTGTCATCAGTAATTTCAGAATTTCAAAATGTGGTGCTTCTGTTTGCTGGTAAACTGGCAACTCGCCAAACTAATTTTCAATTATAAAATGTCCTATTTTGTAGTTTTTTAGGGGTTCAGTATATTTGTAATACATGAACCACTCACGTTCTGCAAGAATAATTAAACAATATTAGAAACTTATGCTGTTGATGTGTCAATCTGAGGAGTTTAAACTGTTTTTACAAAAAATAACACAGATTTCATTTTGAAAGAAAAGCTTCTGAAATTCTTTATTTGAAAAATAGTATTAACAAAATATTAATTTCAATGAATTATTTTAGTTTCAATGACAAACAGCAGGCAAAATGTCATGTTATTCATAAGTGCAACAAATCTTTAGCTTACAATGCTCAGAAAATAATTTAAAAAAAACATAATATTACATTGATTACATTTGATAGCATTAGATTGTAATAGAAATATTGCTCACATAAATGAAATATCAGACTTGTGAAATGTGAATTCCGTTGTTTCTCAACACAACTTATATTTAAAATCAATCAATCCATCAGTCAATTTCATTTAATACACATTTACATCCACATAAAAGTCTAATAGATAAAATAAAGAATACATTTTTCTAGGAGAACACTGGTTTACATTTGGAGCACATATCGGTCGTGTTGAGTGGAGAATGTGTTGTTACAATAATATAAGTAGTAAAGGAATACAGTAAAAATAAAAACAAACAAATGAAGCAAAAACAAAATTCATCAGAATTTGAAAAAAAGTACTTACAAGTCATTACCACAGATTCTATTTTAATTCAGGTTCACACCTATGATACACTCCAAGAGTTGCTTTCACTTTCACTTTTGCATTATTCTCAGGGCAGCATTGACTTGTACTTCATTGACATCTCACTCTTGTGTTGCACATGTTAAAGTTTTTCTTGCAAACAAAGGCTGCATTTGTTTGGCACCACCAACTGTCGATCAAAGGTATCATGTAAAAACCTGAGGATGTCATACTATATAGCCCCCTTTTCATTTGATAGACAAAGTCTGTAAACTTGACGGTACTTGTTTTTCTACAGTACCGCGGGTACCGTCCCTGCTCCAGAGTATGTCACGAGGAATACTGGACGGACAAAAACTAACAAAATTGACAAAACTCTCCCATATCTGCGGTGGCGTTTCTATCCATCCGTAAAGAGATGCATTTCATTGATTTGAACACCAGGAAGTGTATTTAACGGGACAAATTATCAAGGGGACAGAGTTTCTACCGTTGTTATTAATATTGGGACTGAAGAATGGGTAGATTTTCTCAGTGAAGGAGCAGCCGGTAAATGAGTAGATAAGATCTGCAGAATCTACATCATAAAAGGAGACCAGACCCTCCTCATAATCCACAAACACCCCCACCTTCTGAGGTTGGTGATTCAGAGAGAGACGCACTGACGGGTCATCAATAGCCTTGTACTCATCTCCATTCTCCAAACAAAGAGTCCATAAACCATATTCAGGAGCCAGTGTGACATCTCCCTTCCTTTCAATCGACTCTTTGGCAACTCCTAATGTCCAGGCAGTCTTCTGTTTAACCTGAACCTCAAAGTAAAACCTTCCTGAAGAGAAACTCTGCTTCCCTAAGACGTTTACACATCTGTAAAATCTGTTAGGGTTGTTTGATAGTTTCTTCCTCACATCACCATGATGTACTTGTTTCCCATCATCAGACAGGACGAGATGAGGGTGGGCTGTATCAGGATCCAGAGTCACCTCCACTGCAAATTGCTTTGCCCACTTTTGCTTGGGGGTCTTTACTTTACATGTATACTCTTCTTTTTGAGCACCACCTAAAATAAGGCAGAGAACACACAGACTTAATAATAATATTTAAAAGTTAAGAAACAAAGGTTTAACCTCATTATACCTTGTACTGGAGTTCAAAAGCATTGGATTTCAGTTAGTTGGCCTTCCTCAAAAATAGGACTGCAATGCATTTGTTTCCCCAAAGTAAATTCAGGAACAGGGGGCACTCGAGTGGTAAAAAAAAGCAAAATAATCACCTCGAGTCTTGTGGTGGATTGATCTTGAGGTACCAACTAGGTATATTTAGGTCCACCTTTACCAGTAGTGCAAGCTCAAAGAAAAAGGGGAAAGCTCATAAGCCGTGGGTAGATTGCAATTCTGTTGGTGTTTATCCCAATTAGAGGCTCACCTCAGCACAGCTTGTGCTGCAGAGGCGGACTCTGACTGTTGCATATGCTAAACAGCTGTTTGGAGTACCCGTCCATCTTGGAGGGGTTTAACAGAGATCTTTACCTGTGGACTCGGCAGTTCCACTGGAATGCTGATCAATGTGAAGTGGTTTCATCTGATCTGTGTGTTTCTTATAAACTTGATTAGCAGAGCGTTAAGCTGATCAGCTTCTGGTTATAAGATGGATCAGATGTATGGGAAAGTTGACAGAGTGACCATGGACCTCCTCCAAGAATCATCACCTTATCATGGCCAGACCTTCAGTAATTCAAGAGCCTTTATTGATTGGCCAATAAGGGACAGAACAACTTTGTACTGAATTGGAAGACCAGAGCCCCCTACAGGAGCAAGGCTTGGGAGGGGCCTGGACCCTTTCCTTTTCCAGAGTTGCCCATGGTGAGAGGTACTGAAGAGCTCATACATCTCCTTAGTTCTGCGAGAGGACCTGACTTGTTTACTGGGAGGAATGGCTTGTGTGATCTGAACCCAAGACGTGCTTTGTCGCTGGACTTCTGTGCAAGCCATGGACTAGTCCATAACAAACACCATGATTGTTCAAAAGGCAGTTCATAAGTCTACTTGGTATCAGAGCACTTTAAACCAAAGATTGATGATTGACTTAGTTGTTGTTTCATCAGATCTGCAGCGGTGAGAAGAGTTGATCATCTCACCTTATCCAGGGTCATATATGGTGGCGTACCACAATAAATGATAAATTAGTCTTTACATTTTTTGTCAACACATTTCTATTAATATATTGTTTATAACTTACCTTTTGGTCCCAAGCTGAAGCTTTGAACAAGCTGCACCAGATCATTCCTGCTGATTTTTTCTAAAACTTTAATGGTTAACTTCCTAGCTCCATCATCCTGATGTTTCTGTACCATTAGATCCACTGTGTCTTGCCTGTTTGCCTTCTCCAACTGAGCCACTGGGATGCCATCCAGCTTCAGGAACCACTTGAACTTATTAAATTCCTCTTCTTTTAAGTCCTGCAGGGTTTTCCAGAGATCCTCTTCGAGTTTCGCCATTATGGCTCCCTGTTAAAAATAAGGGGAATTTTAAATTTGATGGACATGCTAAAACAATAAACTTTGATTTATTTTTTTACTTCACATACCTCTACAGCAGTTCATCAACGGTCAGTCAATAACGCTGGACGCTGAGGGGAGCAGTTTGGCCTGCAAAAATCTGACATGAATAAGTAATTGATTAGATACTGCACTTCATCTTTGTCATTCCTGGTGTTTAAACTGGGAGGTCAGAGGTCAGCTGCTGATCAGGAGCACATTAGGCATTCTAGGACGAATTCACAAAGAATGGATTGCGGCCACTGGTAGTGCCATG
Source organism: Sebastes umbrosus (assembly GCF_015220745.1). Classification (NCBI taxonomy): domain Eukaryota; kingdom Metazoa; phylum Chordata; class Actinopteri; order Perciformes; family Sebastidae; genus Sebastes; species Sebastes umbrosus. The sequence continues at coordinate 6,764,679 of NC_051291.1, forward strand.
AATTGCGCATCATTTGCAACTGCTATCTGCCCCGTCTCAAAGTCTGATTCACAAAAGATATTACGCTAATGATGTTACAGCACAAACACGCCCATAAGGTTTTGCAGCTTGGTGGAATTTGCCATTTTTTGTGGAGGGAGATGTAAGAAATTACTGTATGTGTTTATTCGTTCATATAATACAGAGGATTGCGACATCTAGTGGCTGAATGTTAATTAATCTTATCGATAGCTCCTTTAATGAATAATAATGCATCATATTTTGGTTTGTTATATTTTGTGAGTCAAATCTGAATCTGCAACGTAACCAGTAACATTTCTCTGTCAGGTAAATGTAGTATTACAATGTTATCCTCTGAAGTAGAAGAACACAGTAAGTAGTTTACAGTTGAGTTGCATATTTTTAAGTGCTTTGCCTTTCTGCTTTTGTAAGTTATTTTAGGGTAAAATGAGTTAGAACTATGGCTGTCAAAGTTAACGCGATAACGCGTTGATGCAAATTAGTTTTAACGCCACAATTTTTTTTTAACGCATTAACGTAACTTGTGATTTTTAGGTTATAACGGCTCAGTTTTAAAACTAGAATGAAGATACTGGTATCATATGAAACTAGAAAGCCTAATGTCATGATAGCTTGTCGCAAAGAACGCTAAATAATGTTCCAAAGTTAGGCTAAATTTTAACGAGGAAAAACTGTCATGGCCATTTTCGAAGGGGTCCCTTGACATCTAACCTCCAGATATGTGAATGAAAATGGGTTCTTATGATACCCACGAGTCTCCCCTTTACAGACATGCACACTTTATGATAATCACATGCAGTTTTTTTCATGCAGTATAAATGTGTTATTTTCTCCTATTCTAAAATGGTGTCTTTGAATATTTCTGCATACTGGGGTCCCTAAACAGTCTTGAATTACATAAATTGGGTATTGCTGTGAAGCTGAGACTCTTGTGGATCCAATGAGCCCAACTGTATTCATGTGTGATGATGTTAGTCCCCATAGTAGCCATTTCATTGTAGTGAGACCATTTTTTGAAACTTGACCTCACTGTATAAAATGACCTGTGGTGACCTCTAGGATAATCACAGCCTCATGAAATTTTACAGCCACAAACTACAGACCTAGAGCATTCAGAGGATGGATGGCTTTCTTAGCTAGAGTGACAATAAGGGGGTTTCTGAGCAGTTTACACAACAGAAGTGCTCGCCATCCAATCGCCGAAAAATGCAAATCTTGCAGAAATCTCCAAATGTCAAAAGTTTCTGATCCCAAAACACAGCATGGCTTTTTCTATGTTCCTCAAGGTCTTGGTGTCTTAATGTGGTATTTTGGAGGGATTATTGATCATTTATATCAATTCTCCAGTGGTAAAATATGGTTAAATTTAGCACCAAGTCTGTGTAACAAATGGTATCAACCTAAAAATTGTTGCAACAACTTTTGAGACATAATAGAGCATAGCTTCTATAGCTATTCACCATACTCTTGTCACTTTTTACTGCGTACATTGATAAGTGAAAGGAACCAACTGAAACCACACCCTACCCTAATCTCCTCGAAACCAGCTGCTGATGTGTTTCAACATCTCATGCAGAATCATTCTGTATTTCAACTTTAATTCTGTTTCTATAGCACGTCTTTTTGCAGAGAACCATTCAAAATTCACACAATAGTATAATATGCTGGTTTTCAATTTTTGATTTTACACTGCTGATTCCAGGACAGAAATAAACTGAAAGTCATCTCCCCAAAGAACAAAGTAGAGAGCAGAAACAATGACTAAGTATACACCTTAAAAACTACCAGAAACTAGATATCCTTTCAAACAGTAAACAATTTAGCACAGAAAAATGGGTTATCAAAAACTCACCCTGCTACATTCAGCATAGAGTCCTTCAGATTTAGAACGATGAACAATACATAATCTAGTTTATTATGTCTAACAGCTCCTGTGAACTCTGCTCTAAGTGGTCATATAAGGTTATGATCCTCAGTCGATGAGAGGTGTTTACCGTCTTGGCCTCGACGTAACTTCCTGTTAAAGGAAAGCGAGTGAGTTTCCTGCTCTCCCCCCGTTGATGAGCTTGACTTCGTCTGTTCCATACAAGCATTTGTTATCTTTTGATTTTAAACAAGTGATGCCATGCTCACAGTGTCAGACTAGCTCCATAACTTTTACAGAATACAGTGAGGACTGATTATGTAATACTGTGTCATGGCAGGATGATATCAACAACTTCTCCATCTAACGTACACAACCGTCCAAAAGTTAGGAATCTAGTCCCACAAAAAACAGGTGTCTGAGAGGATTCTCTGTATGTTTGAATAGTCTGTCATGCTTTTAGCTTGTAGAAAGTCCTCTTTACAAATAGTTCTTTTTAGGGCTGTCAGTCGATAATATATTAATCGTGATTTATCGCATGATTGTCTATAGTTAATCACGATTAATCGCAAATGAATCGCATGATTGTCCATAGTTAATCACGATTAATTAATCACACATTTTTTATCTGCTCAAAATGTACCTTAAAGGGAGATTTGTCAACTATTTAATACTCTTATCAACATGGGAGTGGACAAATATGCTGCTTTATGCAAATATCTGTACACACAACAAGACAAAAAATGGATATTTGTAGAGAAACAGAACTCATTTTTGTTCGCTATGTTCAGTAAGCGAATAATTGAGGTGTCATCTTCTCTGTCTTGGATTATGGTGACATTTCTAACAGTAAGACGTGATAGAATTGCTTTTTATTGATTTATAAAGCCCTTAATGGCAAATAACCGTCATAAATCACATCCTTGTTAACCTGCTATAAACTTTTGTCACCTCTTGACATATATTACACTTAAACTTGCCTTGCCTTATGAGTGTTTAATCATAGTACTCACCTGTGTCTGCTGTGTTATTTAGCAAAATCCATGAAATTTAGTCTAAATTGTCTTCAGACACAAACCCAAACGTCTGGACTCTCAGCTCCAGCTTTGAGTAATATCTGAGAATTGTGATGCTGAATCACTTCTTCGTCTTCACACGCTTCTTTTCAATGGTCTGTTGACTCTTCTTGGTTCGTGTAATCTGCTTAAATTTGTTAATATTTGACATCAAACTATAAAACCCATATCATGGCAGTAAAATATTTATGATTGTGATTGTCAAGAAATTGAAAATGAAACTGTAATGTTATCTATTAACTGTGATGCTATGGTTAACAACGTACTAAACTCCAATAATACCCTGGTATGAAGCCACCACATGTGGAATTTGAAAACTTCAGATTTTACTGCCCAGCAAAAACCTCCATTCAAGCATAAATTGCAGCATTAGACAATTGTAGCTTGTCTAACTATGTGTTGAAGAGCAACCAACAGACAGTCTCTAATTCTGTTTTATCAGTCACATTCTCCAACATGTTCTTGACAGGCTTTTCTTGAATGGGCATTTTTGCCTTTATTTGACAGCGTGCAGTGTAGAAATGGAGGGGTTATGTTTTCTTCTGTCTTCTTCTTCATCTTGAATAATAATATATAAATAATATAATAAAATAACAATTCCATAGTTTTCATAGGCAAACTGCAGTGTCCGAAATTATCGTTTTGACTCACCGGTCATGGGGACTGGTGGATGAATAAACCCCACCGGCCAATTTTTTTACCAGCCAAAATAATAAATTGTCTTTTTGTGTCACATATACATTTGTTTCAGTACATTTACAGTTTGGGCGTTAGGGGCATACCTTGGGGGTCCAGGTCCGTCCAAAAAAGGTCACTGTGCCCCCTCAGCTGAATAACTAAACTGAAATACTTTTACAGCTAAAAGTAAAATCAAGTCGTACAGTTTGGTAATGGAAGTAATTTTTTATTGTACTAGCCTATAAAACACCCCCATCTTTAGCCGATTAAAAACAACTTCCATATCTGCATTGTACGACCAGCCAATGGGCATGATCTTACTCGAAAATTGCAAAACGAATGGAAAGAAGTTGTGTTGAGGAGATTCTGCACTCACAGTCGGAGACTCCAGCTGTTCTAGTGGTGACTTCATAAATCCACTCATGCACCTTGATATAACATCTCTTTGTAGTAGGCTACACTGTGAGTGGGATTATTATTTGCACGTTTGTAATTGTGGCTACGTTTCTGGATGAGCGAGCATATGGTTGTAATTACATACCGGTTCTTGATGTTGCTTTAAGATGTTGTTTATCCTTTAATTAGTTGTGTAACCGGTGAAAGTGGCCCCATGTTATAAGTTTATTAACACAAAACATTTAACAGATTTCCTGCTGTGTATTTGAGTTTATAACCTCTGGTTTAGTGGATGTATAACATGTGTGGGAGTGCGTACGCGCTTGTGCGCATAACGAGTGACACTATGTAGATGAGCGCCTGAGCCTCTCTGTCAAAGTTTATTTCTTTCATAACACATGATAATGTGAAGGTGGCCAGATGTTACAGGGTTATTAATGCAAAACATTTAACAGACTTCTTAGTTTATAACCTCTGTTTTTGTGGACATAAGAGCATGTGTATGTGACCCCCCTGTGAAGCTTTGGCGACCACTGGTGGAGGTCAGGACCCCCAGGTTGGGAACCAGTGTCCTACATTGTTGTATAACATCATTTGTTTTATCACTTGTTTAATCACTAACATCACAATTGCAGATTACTCTGATTTGTGATGTTTCTTGAGTTGCAGAATCAGTTTTGAGTGGATGATTGATCAAATCTAATCGGTGTAATTGACAGGCGAGATGATCAGAGGGGTGGAGTTTTTACCATCATAATGACGACCGGGACTAAAGAATGGGTAGAGTTTCTCAGTGAAGGAACAGTCAGTAAAGCTGTGGATAAGGTCTGCAGAATCTACATCATAAAAGGAGACTGAACCCTTCTCATAATCCACAAACACGCCCACCTTCTTTGGCTGATTTTTTACACTGAGATAGACAGCAGAAGCTTCGTACTTATCTCCTTCCCTTAAACATATAGTCCAGTAGCCATTCTCGGGTATTGCAGAGATCAACTCCTTCTTGTTGATCGACTCTTTGACGACACCTAAATCCCAGGAAGTCTTCCCTTTCACCTGAACCTCGTAGTAAAACCTCCCTGAAGAGAAACTCTGCTTTCCTAAGACGTTTATAGCAGGATTATATCTTTCTGGGTTGTCTGGGAGTTTTTGTGTTGTGTCACCACAGTAAACTTGTTTCCTATCGTACGATAAGATGAGGCTGGCATTTGCTGTATCAGGATCTAGAGTCACATCCTTTGCAAACTGTTGGACCCTTTTCAGCTTGGCCTTAGCAAACAGTTTCTCCTTCTCTTCGCTGAATATATCCTCCAACTGATTCACAGCGGTCCCGACACTTCCCCCATATGATGGCGGAGTGACGCTGACTTCTATCCAGTTCTCCGTGGGTGGAATAGTGTTCAGGCACGAGAAGCTTTGCAGGAAGTCAGGGTGGTCTGCGGTGCGTGAGAGCTGCTCCACCTCAGAGCTCCTCTTTGTCAGCACAGAGATTTCCTTCTCCAGCTCTTGGATGAATCCTGCAGCCTGTTTCTGTGTTGCTTCCCGCTTTCCTTCTATTGCCTCGATGAGATTAGCCAGACTTCTCTCGACAGACTGCTGCAAAACCGCAAAGGCCTGCACACTGTCTGCAATATGTTTTTCTGCAGATTTACTGCTGAACTCTGCTGAGCGACTGATTTCCGAGATCTTCATCTGTCTCTCCTGGATCATCAGCTTAATTTTAGCCATTGTCTCCCCCAGCTTGGCCATCTTTCTTCCATAATCACTATTGAGAGGAACACCGTCATGGCCCTTGGGGTCTAAAACAAGGCAGAACACAAATACATCTGGTCAGTCTTACAGAACAGCTCTCTGTATTGTTTGTTACTTTTGTAAATTCCTGTTTTGATTACGGATGTCCCGATCAAGTTTTTTGGCCTTGATCCCGATCCAAGTCCTTTAATAATAGTTATCTGCTGATACCGCATCCGATCCAATTCTTCTATTTACCTAAATGTTGATCAAATATGTATCTAACACATTGAAATAACAGCTGTAGACTGCGGTTTGCTAATGAGACAAAGAGAGTAGAAATAACAGCTTCGTTAGCATTGAAGCTTAGCGCATTTGTGTGTTTTGCTAACGTCAGTGTCTGAGGCGTATAATTAGCACAACATTACAGGGACACTCCCGTGTGTCATGAGGACACATTTTAGGCTTTTCCGCGGTCATTTTTACGCCACGCAACAAACCTACGGTAACGTCCAAAGTAAGCTTGAGGCAACAAAACCACTTAGTTAGTGGCTGGGCTTAAAATAAGGACGTAAACTAAGTAAAATACGTATGGAAAATTGTAACATACAGGAAGTACAGAAAACATATCACAAATGTGACAAAATAAAACAGCGGTCCCCTGGTTAAAAGTCGTGTTTGTTGGACCCTTCCTCCTCTCCATCCGCCCACCATCAGCAATCTTTCTCACTTTTTATTCTACATCACTAACTCTGAGTGTAAAATATTCACACAAATGCGTTTATATTGCAGTCACTACAGACTACAAGCATATGGAGGATGGACCTGCGAAAAAAAATTATCAATAAATAAATTACTCGATAAATGAATAACTGTCATTAAATGTACATTAATTAATTGATCAAATGTGACATAAATTGATATTTCTGTTTTAATTTGCTACTTTATCTATTTATCTTTGTATTAATTCCTTTATTTATTTACTCTTAAGTCTAAAATTCCATTTTATTTAATTTTGTATTTATTTTAATTTATTTTTTAAATGCATTTATTTATTTTTGCATTTATTTATTTATTTACGTATTTATGCATAATTTTCGATTTTGCATTTCACACCTTATTTATTCCCCCAATATTATTTCTGTATTCTTTTCTTTATGCATTTTTGCCTCATTATGCAAATGAGGGTCACATTTTATCAATCAATTAATGGCTACATTTATTATTATTATTTCTGCTATATAAAAAAATTCCATTTATTTACTAATTAATTAATTTATTTATTCATACATAACGTACAAATGACATGCCAAAAGCAAGAAAGATGTTCTTATTGCATGCTAAATGCCTTGCGTATTATTTGTTCATTCATAGACCCTTTCGGTGTATCAGCTTTATTTTATCCAATATGATCCAATAAAATATGCCAATGCTAAGGATCGGCTCAAGACGTCTCTGATTTTTTTTTTTTAACTGCTGTTTGAATACAATCCAGTAATGAACATAATAATTTATGAGATGCATGTGAAACTTCTTTGTTTTTTTAGATATTTATATTTTTACCTTCCCTCAACTTACCTTTCTGTCTTGAGCTGATCTCTAACAAACACTGCTTCAGATCATTCCTGCTGATCTCCCCTAAAATCTTCATGGTTATTTCCAGAGCTCCAGGGCAGCCATATTTTTGCATCATCAGATCCACCGTGTCTTGTCTGTCTGCCCCCTCCAGCCGGGCCACTGCGATGGCGGAGAACCCTATAGGGATGCCATCCTGCTTCAGGAACCACTGGAACTGCTTGAACTGATCATTTGTCAGGTCCTCCAGAGTGTTCCAAAGATCACGTGCTGTCATTGTGGTTCCCTAGTAAAACAAACAACACTAATAATTGCAGTTTTTCTAATTGGATGATCAAAAGCTCCTCTTTGACCAAATAGTTCTACAAACTGCGTTTTCGGACTGGAGGAACTTTTTTATAGTTTTCATAAAGAATCCACCGGTACCAACCATGTCATACTAGCTTGTCATGAAGGAGGTTAAATAATGCTCCAAACTTAAACTAAATTTTGGTGAGGAAAAACTTGCATAGCCATTTTCAAAGGGGTCCCTTGACCTTTGACCTCAAGATATGTGAATGAAAATGGGTTCTATGGGTACCCACGAGTCTCCCCTTTACAGACATGCCCACTTTATGATAATCACATGCAGTTTTGGGGCAAGTCATAGTCAAGTCAGCACACTGACACACTGACAGCTGTTGTTGCCTGTTGGGCTGCAGTTTGCCATGTTATGAGTTGAGCATATTCTTTATGCTAAATGTAGTATCATATCAGATCATCATCAAATTTCATTGGATTAGATATTTGAGTGGATGAAGCTCACAGCCCACATTACACACATTATAATCATTAAATAATCACTAAATGTATGTGTTTGGGAGAAAGTTATCATCTCCAGCCCTGACATTTGTTGGACAAATAAAACCACAACATCAAAATACATCTCTAGATATAACAACTGCCTTAGTTGTTTTGAATCACCAATGTTTGTGCTGTTTTGTAACCAGACTGAATAAACACAGGATAAAGTTTTGTCAAAAAAAAGAAAAAAAGATCTCTGCTTTAAAAGCACAGTGAGGCCAGTTCTGACACGACAAATAGTTGTGATGAAATCTCAGATCAGGTCTGTTCTGCGCATACTTGTTCATTAAAGAATATTCAAAATTCATCCAATTGTTCTATACTGCTACGCTAATAATTCATTACTCAAACGTGTTTCCTGAAAGTAATCTTACCTGTTAAACTCGTCCACAGCGACTTTCTTTCTTCTTCTGACAGACGTTGCTGCTTCTCAGCCGTTCGTGTCTGACTGCAGTCAAATTCTCGAACCTTCCCAACCAAAAGAAACGTCAGTATGACATCAGACCTTACGGACGTACTGTCTGAGCTGTGAGTGAGAGAGTGTGTTTCCTAGTTTCAGTTTCAGTTTTGTAGATATGTTTAGCTTTAGGGCGTATTCACAGCTGCCTGGTTTAAATTCGGTTGAATTGAACCCTGGAGCGTTTTTTACCCTCATGGTGCGGTTCGTTTGGGCAGGTGTGAACACAGCAATCGCACTCGGGTGCAGCACCAAAACAAGCGAACCGAGACCACCCTTCAAGGAGGTCTTGGTTCGCTTGTTTGTTGTCCAAACAACGACGGGCATACCTGATGGATCTTCGGAAATATTTTCGGCCGATGGGCATGTCACAGTAAAGGAGGGTTAATGTGTAGCAGCTGTAGAATGGTTGCTCGTAGATTGAAAGACACCACTCAGACCAGGAATCAGGATCTGCACATTTATTTTCCTATAAGGAGCAGCACAGGGCACAGTCAACACACACACACACACACTCAGTGGCAGGCTCTTTCTCAGTCCCCAGTGCACACGCTGTCCATGCTTTTTCTATGTGTGTTTTGTGCGTCCGCACATATAACAAAATACAGTTATAAATAAAATATGTAAACATAAAAAAATACAGAAGCTACAAATGTATTTAAATCAGTAAATACAACAAAAGTCAATAAATAAAATGTATAGCACCTGAAATTAAATGTAATACTTTTACTAGGTTTCTAACCCTCCAGTTTACATGTAAATAGAAGCATTTCTTCATAAAATAAAATAAAAGTGCACTGTAAATAATTAGTTTATCTTCATATTAGGCTACTCAACTAATGCAGTCCATCCTAACTACACAGGAGAAATATACAACCAACAATTTAACACCATAACGCACCTATAAGGAGCAGCACAGGGCACAGTCAACGTGGCAGGCTCTTTCTCAGTCCCCTGCAGCAGTCAGAGAATATGCAAATGAGCGAAAAACTTAGTTAACAGAAGTAAAAGCTGTGTAGCAGAGGAGGAAGAGCCTCACAACACATCTTACCAATGCACAAGCTGTCCATGCTTTGCCTATGTGTGATCTGTGCGTCAACAGTTAAAGCTCCCCTGCTACAACAAGTAACCCGGAACCATGAAAAACACAACCGTTTCATTCATTCAATACAAAGTTAACACAAATAAAGTTACAATACAGATAATTTGGCTGATATTGATGACAAAAGAAAGTTTTAACACATCGGTTTTGAGAATGTTCACTAAAAAAAAAGCTTGGGTAGAAACACTGAACATCGTCCTCATGTAACTTTTGAACAATCAATAAAAACATAACACACAGGAGGAGATTGTGGAGTAGTGTTGTAGTTTCACACAGCTGCCACTAGATGATAATACTGAGTCATATTTCACTGATTGTACCTTTTAAGGGAAAACACTACAGGTGAATAAAGGTAATAAATAATAGACTCCTAGTTGATTACTGACATTAAGACAATTATTTTTTGTATTACAACTTTTCTGAAATATTATGTTTCAGCAAATGAGGCCTTATCTAATGCTAGTGAAGATATATGAAAAACCTAAAGAATCCATCGGTACCAACTATGTCATACTAGCTTGTCATGAAGGAGGTTAAATAACGCTCCAAACTTGTGCTAAATTTTGATTATACTGGCATGCTTTTACTGAAGGAACATTTTCACTGCAAGACTTTTACTTTCACAGTTAGTACTTTTACTGCAGTAAATGACCCGAATACTTCCTCCACCACTGAGGAGAAGAATACCTAAATGTTCTTGCCTGAGGCTCGGTGTAGTTAGTGGACTTTCATCTCAAGAATCTCAAGAATTCACCCTCCTCCCTTTCTTGACATTTCTTTCAAGTCTCCACAACCGTTTGGAGCATAAAGGTAAAAAATGTGTTGGTTCGTCCCGGAGATGCTCAATGTTCCTCATTTTCACACTATTTCCCCTCTAAAATAACACGTAAAATTACTACTTTATAATATTATAACTTTATTCTCTTAAACTTCTGACTTTATTCTCCTACTATTACGTTTTTTTCTCGTAAACGTCTGACTCTATTCTCATATTACAACTTTTTTCTTTTTTCTCGTAAACTTATGACTTTATTCTCATAATATTGCAACTTTCTTTCTCTTAAACTTATATCTTTATTCTCATAATATTACGACTTTTTTGTCTTGTAAACTTATGACTTTATTCTCATAATATTATGACTTTTTTTCTTATAAGTTTATGACTTTATTCTCATAATATTACGACTTTATTCTCTTAAACATTTGACTTTATTCTCATAATATTACGACTTTATTCTCTTAAACTTATGACTTTATTCTCATAATATTACGACTTTATTCTCTTAAACTTATGACTTTATTCTCATAATATTACGACTTTATTCTCTTAAACTTATGACTTTATTCTCATAATATTACGACTTTATTCTCTTAAACTTATGACTTTATTCTCATAATATTACAACTTCTTTCTCGTAAACTTATGACTTTATTTTCATAATATTACGACTTTTTTTCCTCATAAATTTATGACTTTATTGTCATAATATTACGACTTTATTCTCATAAACTTCTGACTTTACTCTCATAATATTATGACTTTATTCTCATATTACGAGTTTTTTCTTCTCTTAAACTTATGATTTTATTCTCATATTACGACTTTTTTCTAATAAACCTATGACTTTTTTCTCATAATATTATGACTTTATTCTATTTTTTCCCCCCCAATGTTGCCCCAATTCTCCATTGTAGTATATACAGAGGAAATCAGGTGTAAAAAGAAAAGGAGGACACATGAAAGGAAGGTAAAAGGAGGAAGGACAAAAGGGAGTCTCCCTCGGTGATGAGCGGAAACAGGTCGAGCAGGCTGGTCTGTTTACTGGCCTGAGGGAGTTTCTCCGCCTTGGCTCTGTAGAGAGCTGTAGAGTCAGTCGAAGGCAGCCAGTCGACAGCAACAAGCCGCTGACCAGGAAGGAATAAAGACAAATAAACGCCATGGCTGTGAATAAATGCATCAAATTCCTCCTCTTCTTCTTCAACCTTCTTTTCTGGGTGAGAAATTTAAGATCATAATTCTACATAATCTCAAACTTCTTAACTTTACAGGTGATGTATTGGATGTTTAATCAGGTCATTTTTAGAGGTCATATATGTTTAAATCATATTAATCTAAGAGTTTCTATGTCTGTATCAGTCGTGGCTTTATTTGGTTTTTAAATTGTTTGAATTGTGTGATGCAGGATTCATATGTTGCACAGTTTATGGGTGTGTTTTACTGGTGTTGGAGGCTGACATTTAGCTGTTAATTGAAAAAATGACAGATTATTATCATATTTTACTCTATTTTTTTGTCTTTTTTCAACAATTTTCAACTTGTTTTTGGGGCATTCATGCATTTTGGGCAACACATTTCAGGTGTTTTTACTCTTGTGTTTTATATTTGAACTTTTCTTTCTTTTATATAAGTCTTATATAATATCCATCCATCCATACATACATCCATCCATCCATCATCTTTCCATCTATCCATCCATCTATTTATCTATCCATCCATCAGTCTCAGTCTCTGTCTCTTTTATCTTTCTTCAGTCAGCCATTCATTGATGTTGAATCAGTGTTTAACAGGTTGCGTCGGCTCTCTAGTATCTCGGCCTCACCCTCTATGAACAAACATTTCCTGGGTTTCAGGGCGTGGCTTACCACTCTGCACTCACATCATCACGTCTGCAGCCTCATGTTACTCCTCAGTTAAGTTTTAAATGTTGCATGTGAACAACAAAACCAGCAACCGTTGCTTCACATTTCTGTGTTTCCTCACCTTCTCTGCTGGGAGTTTCCCAGTAAAACCAAACGGATCCATGTTGGTTAATCTATAGCTCCACTCAGTCTTGCTCAACACAAACCTGACCGTACACGTTGCTGTTGAGGGTTCGTTATAGCTACTCCTGTAGAAATGCACATTATCACTGCTATTATGGTGGTGGTACTGTGGTGGTTTTATCAGCAGGTAACGCTGGAGCTATTTATTCACCAACAACCGCTCTAAAGATTATCAATCAGACGACTTTGGAGTTGTTGGAAAGTTTATTATTTTCAATTTAATTGTATTATTTTGGTGGATATAGACTAAAGCAGTTGCCTCTTACTTCAAATCTGTGTGCTAAGTTAAGCTAAAGGCCTCAGTATACTTCAAAAGAAGTGCTCGTTGGGTCATCTAAAGTCTGGCCCACACTAAAAGATGTTTCAGATCTTACCAGATGTGTAAAATGTGTTTTGTTCCTATAGTGTGTGGAGAGAAACGATTTGGCCAAAACAGCAGCTCACCAAACACTAACAGATTCAATCATCAACGACAAGAAAAAACACAATTCTCACTAAATCTCTGGCGAACAAACGTGACTTTGGTTTAAACAAACATGGCGGACGACAGGCAAGAAGAATTAGTGATGTTAGTTTTTACTTTGTACTGAAAATTCACGAAGGATGGATGGATGGATGGATGAAGTCATGGAAACGTCGTTAAATAAACACTAATCAACAAGTTGGTCCTCCACTTCTGAGCTCCATCTTACTACTACTTCATGCTTCACGTTTAGCATTAGCTCAGGCGTTAGCCACGGTGGTTGTCCTTCCTTCTTCAGTCAGCTTGGTTCTCTATTGGCTATCGTTCTTTCCGACGTGACTGCGTCCTCAGCTGTCCTCAGGGTTCCCCACACACAACAGGAAATCCCATCGGAGATATTGAAAGTAGTGCTATGATGTTGGATGTTACAGCGACTGTGATAAATCCCACTGTTCTGATTTTCTCAGATTTTATACATATGGTGGTTTGTTCTTTATACAATGACAGTTTTCCTAAACTGATATTTAAAAAATCGCAAAACAACAGTTTCCCAATATATCGCAATGTATTGAATCGTAACCTCTGTATTATGATACGTATCGTATCGCCAGATTATTGTCGATACACAACCCTAATAACTGAACTTCAGGCTTCAAAATATCCTCCAAACTGTTCAGATGCTGCATCACATCCTTCTTGTTTTTCGGCAGACGTGACAGAAATAAGGTAAACAAATCGAAAGTCCTGTGTTTAAAATAAACGTCAGTCCGGCTGCCTGCTGAGGTTATTTCAGTCCTTCTCTCATGTTCCCAGAAATAATGTCAAGTCGATGTTAACTTGATTCTAACCACTCAGAGGACATGATGTGTTTACCTAATGATGATGGTGATGATGGCGAGGGTGGGGCAGGCTTCTCATTCACTGTAAAGTTTTTAACTAGTGGCTCTGCTGCTGCAGCTTTTAGTTGCTGAGTGATGCTTCTCATCTGCCCAGGGGGGGAGAAAAGAGGAAGTTGTGGAAAAGATCGTATGACCATATGACAAAACTAACCTTCTGTTTCCGCTTTGCTAAATCAACACGTTGCAGCTGTTAATTCCAGCTTGTTCTGGGCTGCATTATTGTGACGAAGCTGTTCCTGTTTATGCTCAGTTTTCAGTTTCTTTTACCAGAAAGTGCTGATTTCTTCGGGTGCTCAGAGGGATCTTTGTCCCTTTCAGTTGTCAGTCTGGTTGAGCCATTTGACAGCGTTTAATTCTCCATGTATAAAACTAAATAACATCTAATTTAGGGCTGTCAAAGTTAATGCGATAATAACACGCAAATTTGTTTTAGCGCCACTAATTTCTTTAACTTGTGTTTTTTATTTAACCTCTTAAATATCAAACTGGCCGCTGTTGGGCCTGGCCGCCATTCAATCTTTCGGAGGTTGAAGCGGGCTCATTTTAAAGCTAGAGTGAAGATACTGGTATCATATGAAACTAGAAAACCTAAAGACTCCAATGGTACCAACCATGTCATACTAGCTTGTCATGAAGGAGGTAAAATAACGCTCCAAAGTTACGCTAAATTTTGGCGAGGAAAAACTATCATGGCCATTTTCAAAGGGGTCCCTTGACCTCTGACCTCCAGATATGTGAATGAAAATGAGTTCTATGGGTACCCACGAGTCTCCCCTTTACAGACATGCCCACTACATAGTCGTAGAGATTGCCATGTTATGATTTGAGCATATTTTTTATGCTAAATGCAGTGCTAAATACTTGACAAATCTCCCTTTAAGGTACATTTGAACAGATAAAAAAATGTGCGATTTAATTGCAATTAATCAAGATTAAATATTTGAATCGATTGACAGCCCTAGTTTATATACATAAAGAAGACTTTCTACAAGCTAAAAACATGAAAGACCATTCAAACAGTAGTCCTCTCACACATCTAACTGGACTCAATCAAGCTTTTGTGGGAGGAGATTTCTTACTTTTCGAGATGTATATATAACAGAATTTTTGGCTTTCACATCTTTGTTTCTCTTAGTATCTTCAAGGCCTCTGTGTCTGTTTACTGTAGTTTCTGTGTCTGAAGTCTTACCTAAAAAACGTCCACAAACATCCGGACATCTTTGCTAAATAGCAGTGCTTTTGCGGCCTTTGATGGAAGAGAAATAACCAATTATCTGCAGCTCTGTCCATGTACATTAACGCCTGTTGGCAGAGTGCTCATATACTCCATGAATAATAGATGCTGCGTTCAGGGACCGTTCCTGCACAGGAAATGGATGATCCAAACAGAAAAATAACATGTTTTAGCACTGCAGCAAACCACAAGTGGACAGTAACTAACTACAGACTAACTAAACGTGTTCAGTTTAAGTCGCAGTACACGACTGCTGTGATCTGCTTATGTTTTTAATTTTAAAAGATGTGGTTATTTGATTAAATTACTTAGTCTTATATAACAAAGGATGTAAAAGTCAAAATATGTGAACAGAAGGTTGCAGATTGAGATAACTTGGCCGCCGTACAACCAAACTATCCACGTCATACACCATTAGAAAGATTTTTTTTTTTGGCTACAATCACATGGCATGGCTTGAGAAATACATCTGAAAATATTACACAAGATATATCCAACAAACATGTATATTTCAATTTTTTCAGATGTTGATAACAAATGTACTTTCTGCTGAACAAGACAGTATAATACATCTGTTTTATGGTTGTCCATATTGTAACAACTTTTGGAAAGAAAATTATATATTGTGCAAAACATCACCTTCAATTAATATTGAAGGTAAACACTTATTTTGGATGTGATGATAACAGTTAATGCTTTATTGTTAAGCTTATTATCTTGGTAGGGAAATTTGATATTCATAAAGATAAATTTCTTTACTCAACCATATCCTTTAAACTGTTTTTAATTCAAATTGAATGTTATTGTGAGAACAAATACATGTCAATTAGAAAAAAATACTCAGAGATGTTTGTCTGAAGTCTGTTACTTAAATAACTATTATTTTTTATTTAATTTACTTCATTTTTTTATTATTATTAACATTATTATTGTTATTCTTTTTATTCTTATAAAATTCACTTTATTTTATTATTATTATTTATATAATTATTGATTTTATTTTTATATTATTATTCTTATTTGCTTTATTTTTATATTATTATTATTACTGTTATAATTTATATAATTATTATTTATATTACATTCGGTTATTATTTATCGTTTTTCTTTATTAACTGAATTAGTATGACTGATTGTTTGTAACATACTTCTATTTTAATTGTAAATTTAAACAAATGCTCTATGTTGTGTTAAATCGTCAACACAACTCATTGTTAATTCCTGATTTAAATAAAGGTTAAAAAAAAAAAAAAGATTGGCTAGCCAAAGAACATATATTGCCAAGAAGTGAAAGTCAAATTGTTCGTTCCATCGCAACATCAGCGCCCAGCCGCAAAGCTACGCTTTTGCCGTTTTGGACGGAAAGCGACTAGTAAAACCGTCTAAAATGTGCCGTACAAAAGTAAAACTAGATTATTTCTCTTCTATTGTCATATTCTACCAAAAATGGCCTGTGTTTAACAATAAAATGTTATATTTAATAACCTAAAATAGCGGCAGCGGCTGTTGTAAAAAATAAACACAGGAGATTTATCTCTTTTGCGTCTATACTCTTTGGCTACGCGACATTGGCGCCTTTCAAACTGGGAGCGCTTGATGGATATCAAGGGGCTGTCCCGGGGGTGAAACTCAACAGAGAAGGCGGGGACGCTTTTATTAACTAGGCAACGAGGTAACTAAAACAAGCACACCCAACAACAGGTAGAGGAAGTTGATGAATGTGTCAGTTAAATCAGAGCGGAGCTAGCGAACACTTAATGGACTTTACGTGATAATATTCACAATTTGGTTTAATTTAATGGGAAGCTATTTTGATTATTTTAATCTTTAGACCCTTACGGACTAAATGAGTATAAATGATGGAGAAATGGGCACATATTCGGACTTCATGACCGCTTTAAAGGTAAGGAGTCGCCAGTTTTTCAAACAGGTGTTGTGTTGAAATCTGTTCCCGTGTTGAATAGTGTCTCTCTGCTGGTAACAATGAGTTGTGATAGAGCTAGCTAACGTTATCTTATATGGAAGTTTTTATTGGACTTTATTACTTGTAATCCACAGAAGACAATTCACAAATATGTTATAATATTTGTGCATCTATTTCTACACATGGAATGATATTTACACATTTGCAAAACAGTGAGGTGACACACGTCAGCTAAAACCACAATATCACTCTATAGTTCACCTGCTTGGCAGTAATGTTAGCTGACCAGACAAAGGTCTCTCCATGAATCAATGCTGACTCTAGTGTTGGCTTTTCCTGCCTCAGCCTCCCGACCGCGGTCAGAGAGAACAGGGGAGACACTGGCACCCGGTCGGAGACGATAACGTTTCTCTCTGCAGAGCCCCGTCACTTCCCAAGACACAGGAAACCTCTGTTGGTCTGGAGGAGCTGCAGCAGTTATTTCTGCACAAACGTCCACTGTACATTCACTAGATATTCTCAGAGCTACTAACTCTTCTGCAGTGCGTAGTGTGCGCGCATGCACGTGAGGTGGAGCGAGCTGAGTGAAGGCAAGCAGGCAGAGGAGCAGAGTACAGCAGAGACTCCGGCCCTGGAGACCAAAGCTACGGTCTCCCCCGTGTCCTCTGACCGCGGCCAACACGTATTTTCAAGACGGGCTTCACTAGATATAACTTTGCGGTTTTGGTTCTTCCGTGTAGTTTGTGTTGGAGTCTGAGTCTGAACAGTGTAGCCACACATGAGCGCGCATGGGACACCGACCCGGGTGATTTATACGTGTAAGAAGTTACAAACAGCCCCTTTAAGTGTTTACATCTCCAGTCTGATCTGGAGCTCAGTGGTTTGTTTATGTTAAGTAACGTAATGCTTGTTGTTAGGACACGGTGTCACGCTGTAGTAAAAAAAATAGTTAAAAATCTAGATTATGAAGTTGTGAATCGATTCAAAATCACGATTCTTAGTGTTGCCATTTTTTTTTCCAGTTTGAGAATCAGCCCGACCACCACGTGTTCTAGTCTGGTTCATACATTGAAGTTAAAGGAGAGAACTGTCACTCACAAGCTGTACAGCCTGATAGAAATAGAGTCAGACTCTACTGTAATACCTGTTGATCCAGACAGAGAGACCTCAGCGAGGGCCCAAACCCTGCTGGTTGTCTTTCACAGGCTCAGTGGGCTTATGACTCAACACACCTGTCTGTTATTAGCTGCATCACCGCTGTTATTGTGTGTGTGTGTGTGTGTGTGTGGTTGTTGTGTAATGTCACCATCTGATCTGACTTCCAACGAATCCAGCGGATCAGTTTGTATCTCAGTTTCACAATGACTCATTACTACTGTGTTACCCACTGCCTGTGAGTCACTACTGAGGAATGAGCCGCCCCCTCTCTGTCTTAACGGACAGAATGAGCACCCCGTAATTATTATTCTTCTCATCACAATGTCACAATATTTATTAGTTGTTTCCCAAGAAGGAAGAATACTTGGTGTGCAGTTAACAATAGGGATATCAACATCTACGGGGCATAAAGTCTCAGAGAATATCTGAACATTTTAGTGATTGGATGTAAAAAAAAAAAAAAAAAAGAAATGTATTTACATAATCTGACTCATACACAAGGTGTTTTCAAAGTGCTTTAAATGCAGGAAAAACAGACAAAAGAATTAAATTAAAGATACCAGAACTGTGAATCAGATTAACTGTAATCCCTGTAATCAACTGTCAAATAATTAATAATAATCCAAATACATTTTTATCCTGATCAACTGTAACCCTGATCAACTACAATCCCAATTTAATTTAATCCCGATTGATTGCGATCTTGATCCTAACTGTAACCTAATCCTGATCAAGTATAACCCCAATTTAATGTAATAGACGCACTAGCTAGCAGGGCTGGTTCTATCTTTTCGGGGACCTATGCAAAATCTTGTTGTTGTTTTTTTACCAAATTCTACTTTTTGCATGTAAAAATATATATTAAATTGATATTACCTGCATTGTTAAAACAAACATTCAAAAAATAATTATTGAGGAAGTTCTCTTAGTTTTGTATTAACTCAACGAAATGTACTGAAACAAATGTATGTGTGACGCAAAGAGACAATGTATTATTTTGACCGGTAAAAGATATGCATGGCTGGTGGATGGCAGGTGAGTCAAAAAGTTAATTTTGGAAACTGGTTGTGACCCTGATCAGTTGTAACTCTGATCAGTAATCATTCCCTCTGATCCTGGTTCAGAGCTGACGTGCCGCTGCGAGCTCAGAGGGTGTGTTTGAGAGATGCTATGTTGCTCTGCAGGTTTACTCTGTGTGTGTGTGTGTGTGTGTGTGTGTGTGTGTGTGTGTGTGTGTGTGTGTGTGTGTGTGTGTGTGTGTGTGTGTGTGTGTGTGTGTGTGTTCATGTTGCTGTTACAGTGACGCAAGTTTGAATCCCTCTGCTTTTCACCCTTTTCACATGTTGAGGTGAAACAAAGATACAGAACTCTATAGAGAGGCTTTTGATTCAATGTTTATGTGGCTCTTTGTTCGCCGCCAGTAACCGTTTAACCTTTAAATGAAAACACTGGTTTTGTATGGGTGTGTGCTTTTTTCCAGTGATAAAGCCGGTGAAACCATAGAGAAGTGGGAAATCACTTGTCCACTGTACAATCTCATATCCAGTAATTGAAAGGCAAATTCTGAGTTCAATTCTATACCCTGCCTAAATATCTCAACACTGATACTGAAACAATACCACGGAAAAAATCCCCCAAAAATCCGGAAAAGTAATGGAATTAATTGAATTTAAATAATTATTAAAATGTAAAAATATATTAATTAAAAACATAGAAGGTAAGAAATAATCTGATTTCCCCTATAAATTAATTTATGTGATTTATTTCGTTTATTTTTTGCATTTATAACTACTATGTTTATCTATATTTTTATTCTAAAATGGAACAACTGTAATTTCCCCCAGGGATCAATATAAGTATTTCTGATTCTGATATCACTTAATAACCTTCTGAGACCCACAATAGACCAGTTTTTGTCTTGTCAGTTTTTGTTGCAGCAATTTTTTGTTGATAACATTTGTTACACAGATTTGGTGCTAAATTTAACCATTTTTTACCACTGGAGAATTGATAAAAATTATCAATAATCCCTCCAAAATACCACATTAAGACACCAAGACCTTGAGGAACACCATAGAAAAAGTCATGCTGTGATTTGGTATCAAAAACTTTTGACATTTGGAGATTTCTGCAGGAATTGCATTTTTTTCGGCGATTACATGGTGAGCACTTCTGTTGTGTAAACTGCTCAGAAACCAACTTATTGTCCGTAAACCTAGGAAAGCCATCCATCCTCTGAATGCTCTAGGTCTCTAGTTTGTGACTGTAAAGTTTCATGAGGCTGTGATTATCCTAGAGGTCACCACAGGTCATTTTATACAGTGAGATTTTAAAAATCTCACTACAATGAAATGTCTCCTATGGGGACTAACATCATCACACATGAATGCAGTTGGGCTCATTGGATCCACAAGAGTCTCAGCTTTACAGTGATACCCAATATATGTAATTCAAGACTGTTTAGGGACCCCAGTATGCAGAAATATTCAAATACACCATTTTCAAATAGGAGAAAATAACACGGTTATACTGCATGTGAACGAGGGTAAAGCAGAATAAGAGGTTGGCTTTTGAATCTGTTGTGAAACCAGTTTGATCCTGACCAGTTGGAGCAGTTTTTGTTATCTTTAAACTTTTTATTTTATGAGGGCTGACGTATCAACAACAAACTTAGTGTGGACAGACTGATGGAGGTTTTTCCCTCAGGCAGTGTTTCCACTAGCAAGCTTTATTTGTTGTTCAAACAATCAGAACTCCTTTCGGTGTCTTTGTTGTACTCAAAGCTCAGATAATAGATTGGATGTAGTGGAAATAAGTGTGCAGATGTTGAAGTATAAAAGTACTCAAAAGTAGCTCCATCTACTTTCTGTTTACTTGAGCAACGAGCCGGAACGTACAGTACGTCCAAACAGTAATAGTTCCTGAAAATTAGGTTTAATTATTATTTTGTTTGACGTCTACGTTGGTTTAAAGCTTTAGCTCTTTTAGCCAGCGGCATGGCTGAAAGGAAGGCAATGTTGGTCTGTCGGTTTGTTTGTAGAGTTGCTCCGATACCAGAATCAGAAATGCCTCTGATACAGCCTAAAATGCTGGATCAGGGAGTCTATGCACCGATCCAATATCACGTTATCATATCATTTATCAGCTCATTTACGCTACGAGGAACAACAACGACACGTGTCCCTCGCGGTCATGTCTAGAAGGAAGTCTGCAAACCGTGAAATCTGATCTGAGATCTGTAAAAACTCTCGCAAGACTCGTTGCCCGACCACCTATCCTAACCTTAACCATTTGAGTTCAATGCCTAACCTTAACTATTTTAAATCCCGCGAGAGTTTCCCCGGTTTGGGGGCTCCCTTCTAGCCACTACCGCCACTCGCTATCCCATCCGTACATCCTGCTCCTCTGCTCCTCCTCCTACATCTCTGCACATGAACAGTACCTATTGGGCAGGTGCAAAAGGTCAACAATATTTTACACTGGAAAATCCCACCAGTTAAAACGGCGACGAGTTTTCAACGCACTGGTATCGGATCGGCACGTGGTATCGGCCGATATGCAAGTTCAGGTTTTGGAAAGGAAAAAATGGTATCAGAAAAAAAAACTATTGGGATGTAAAGACGATTAAATTCATTATCAACCCTAGCCTTAAGTAAAATAAGTGCTGGGCGAGGACTTCAACACTCTGCTGTAGGCGCGTCTACCTGATAATGTTATTTATTCAGCCTTCCTGAATAAGAGTAGATGTAGCTTCAGGGTGTGGTGGCACCACATGCACGAGGGTGTGTTTGAGTGCTACTACTGTAAGCACAGAGGTCACGTCCTCTTTCTGTTTGTCATGTCTGTTTCCGTTCATTCAAGTGGAATGAATCATCAATCATTTTTTTTTAAATTGTGTTTATTTATAGTATTAAAAAAAATCATTCAGAAATGTAACACAAAGTCATTAAAGTCCCAGACAAACAGAAGTTAGAGCGTCTTTAGCTTCTGTACTGTGTCCTTCGCATTTGATTGGACCACTAAAAAGTGGGCAGGCCTAATCATTAACATTAATTAATCATTAACAAATACTTATAAAATGTTGTGTACAACAATAAACTGTTAAAATCACATACATTATAGCATTACTAATAATTAGTTAACATTATTAATTATAATTTCATGGTTTGTTAACAATAAAATGAACTACATTTTAATTAATTATCATTTTACCATTTATAAATTATGGTTATTATAAAGTGTTACCGTATATTGGTAATTTTTCTTAATTTTCTTGCGACTTGATTTAATTATAAATGGGTTTATTTCTTGTTTTCTTGTTGTATATTTGGCTTTGGCACTTTGTGATTTTACTTATTGTAAATATAAAATATTGAGCAATTTAATACGTAACTCAAGGACACTTTATATAAATAAAACAAATAAATAAAAAAAAGTAATTCTTTGTACATAGTGACTAAAATACTGCTTTTATGTTGAGCTCAGGCTGGAGCAGCGTGTTATATTTCTGTATTTTTCATCAACATGAATGTGTAATTATCCGCTCTGTGTTCGTCTCCACCTAAACGCTGTGGTCTGTTTTCTGTTTTCCGGCTCTGTCTTCTCTCTGACGGTTCTGATGATGAAATATTGATGGCAGATAATTACTCACAACAGCGTGTTTGTGTCGGCTAATTGTGTTGAGTCGGTGTTGAATAATACATGTCTCTGGTCAGTCCTGAACCACGCCCACGAAGTCCTCAGAGAGTCCTGATCCAGATCCCTCATACTGAGGATCAGCTGCTTGTTCTGTCTCTGGTCCAGTTTGAGTTCAACCCTGTCGAGTTTGATTTATTGTTCAACTGAGGACATGCCTGTTAGATTTTGAGATATCTTGTATGTAAAGTTGACATTGTGGAGTTTGAGTTGCTGCAGGTGTTCTCCACCAGAGGGCTCCAGAGTCTCACCAATAAATGCTTGTTGCACATTATGTATTTAAATTTCATCTTTCTCTCTCTGTCTTTCTACAGATTAGTGGCTGCATCCTCCTCGGCGTCGCCATCTACCTGAAAGTCAGCAAGGATGGAAACAAGGTGAGACTGGTTTACTGACCCCACGTCAACACTAATGCAGATACATCTTTTTTTTTGTGAAATAAAGCAGACGTTAAAATATAACATATAAAATAATATTAATTTGTGGTAGACAAAAAAGTACAAAGTAATGTAAACAGGAATGTAGTAAATGTATATGCATGGTGCAGTAATATATATAATATATATATATATATATTTTATATATTATATATATATAATATATTATAATATATTATATATATATATTATATATAATATATATATTATATATATATATATTTTATATATTATATATATATAATATATTATAATATATTATATATATATATTATATATAATATATATAATATATTATAATATATTATATATATATATTATATATAATATATATATTATATAAGTTAATAAATATTACTACAAAGAAAGATGTATACATAAAGAAGCAAATTAAAAGAGAAATATTAATTTATGTCATACTTAATTAATTAATGGCTACATTTATTTTCAATATTTTTTGTGCTCCATTTAATAAGATATTTATTTATCGAGTCATTTATTTATTGATTGATTTTTTATTTTGGCAGGCTCCTTCTTCCATACTTTAGAGCCGATCACACAGGCCAAATGTTATTTATGTAGATTATCTTTCTGTTGTCAACCGGTGTAAAATACTGATTGTCTGTCTCCTGCCAGATCACCGATGAAGCGATTCCCGGGATCGACCTGATGATCGCCATCGGGGTGATCATCATGGTGTTGGGCTTCCTGGGCTGCTGTGGAGCCATCAGAGAGAACCGCTGCTTGCTGCTGCTGGTGGGAAGCAATTATATTATCTAATTTTATTTAATTTTTATGACTTTTTGACATACTATACTATGAAAAATGTAATTTTTGGGAGGTAACTATACAATTTTTTTAAATAATTTAAAGTGATAATTTGTCAATTTCAGCTGTAAATGATTATGATTGAAAGATGAATTTGGTATTTAGAGATCACTTCGGTAAACATAATTGTCATCTCACATGCTGAGGAAATCAACCCTGCTTTTCTTTCCCTTCCTCAGTTCTTCATCAGCCTCCTCGTCATCTTCATCCTCCTGCTGGCATTGGGCATCCTGGGAGCCGTGGATCAGAAGAAGGTAAAACAGGAAGTGATGCTGTCCTCGCGTCACCTGCAGTCTTGTAAGTTTATTGGGAGGATCAGACTTGATGTTTATTTATTTATTTGTTTGTGTGCAGGTGAAGGACTGGGTGAAGGAGCGTCTGGAAAAGTTCACGCCACTGGTATCACAACCAGAAGATGTGAAGAAAGACCTGAAGGCTCTGCAGAAGGAGGTAACGCGCAATTACCTCACCATGTCGTCACTCTCAAAGTCTACTTAGTCCTCACAATAGGGATGTTTAACGCTATCGTTAAAACGGTTAAAAGAAATGTTAATAATTAACTCAAAAGCTGAGCGGCTCAGAGGAGCGGCTCGTCACTTTAAGGAGAAAAGCTGGTCCACCTTAACAGCCCACCTGAAAAGGCGAAGCCGGAGTTGCAGGATACGGGAAGTCGGCTCCGGTCTCTCCAGCTCGCTTGAGCGGAGCGGAGGAGTTGTAGTTTCGTAGCATTTATTCACCGACAAATAAACTGTACACACACTGCTACACCTACGTTCACAGCTATAACGCCACCAACAACCTCACACTCACCGCCAACACACAGTCTGTTGGAAACTCGGTAAAGTTACGCAGACTGGTACGAGGCACAAATATTGTTGGTTAACGGTTAATAATCGGTTAAGAACATTTTTCAAAATGAGCATCCCTAAATCACAACGATAGAAACACAAGAACACACACACACGGTTGGTGTCAGAGGAAACTTTAATACATTTCCTCAAAATCACAGTTGAGTTTGAGTTATTAAAAGTGAAATGATTAATAATTAGCAGATAAAAAATACAAATATTGACTCTCTATGGTAGAAACAACAACGTCGCTGCCGTATTTATGCCTAGATGACTTCATGTTGAGTGTTGATGGAGCAGCTGCATAGCCTGGCACTGATTTATAAAGGACTCCATTCAGAAAACAAACATTTTAAGAGTTGTTTGCTTGTCGTCTTGCGGATAAAAGTGCCAAAGCATGAATTCATTCTTATTACAAATCAGCACTAGAGGGCGCACACACACACCAGACTGCCAATGAGTTTCCCTCATAGACAATGTAACAGTATAAATACATTATATTGATCAAGTCATCAGCCAATAGAGAAGCCCTTGAATTGTAATCACATTTGTGATTTAAAAAAATCCATGTAACAATTTTCATTAATGATTAATCTTTAATTAATCTCTATAAAATGTGAAAAATGCTCATTATAATATTTTTTCAGTCACATATGGTAAAGAAAAGTAGCAAATCCTCAGAATTAAGATGAACTAGAGAATATTTTCTTTAAAAATGACAATTAACCGTTTATCCAAATAGTTGCTGATTCATTTTTGTTACACTAAACTGCTTAATGTTGAGACTGATGTGTTGTTGTATTTTCCTTCCAGCTGAAGTGTTGTGGTCTCGTGAACGGAGCGTCAGACTGGGGTCCGACGTCTCCCGAGTCGTGTCGCTGCAACGCCACCGAGACAAACTGTGGGCCGTCGGCCATTTACACCACGGTGAGACCAGAGCTCCACAAAGACTGAGCTGTGTTCATGTGTTCTTTCATGGTTGTCCATTTCTCTGTCCCTCCCTCTCTTCCTTCTCTCTGCCTGTTTCTGTCTCTCCCTCTCTCTCTGCCCGTCTCTGTCCCTCCCTCGCTCTCTCTGCCCGTCTCTGTCCCTCCCTCGCTCTCTCTGCCCGTCTCTGTCCCTCCCTCGCTCTCTCTGCCCCTCCTTCCCTCCCTCCCTCTCTACCTGTCTCTGTCCCTCGCTCTCTCTGCCTGTCTCTGTCCCTCTCTCTCTCTCTCTCTCTCTCTCTCTCTCTCTCTCTCTCTCTCTCTCTCTCTCTCTCTCTCTGTCCCCGTCCGTCCCTCGCTCTCTCTGTCCCTCCCTCTCTCTCTCTCTCTGCTTGTTTTTGTCCCTCCCTCTCTCGCTCTCTCTCTGTCCCCCCTCTCTCTCTCTGCCTGTCTCTGTCCCTCCCTCGCTCTCTCTCTGCCTCTCTCTCGC